>NC_069000.1:31757042-31758439 GCF_001194135.2 Octopus bimaculoides | reverse complement strand
TTTTTGGGGGGGGGGGGGTAGTCGATTAGATCGCCCCCAATACGCAAATGATACTTAAATTATCGAACCCGAAAGGATGAAAGGCAAAGTTGACCTCGACGGAATTTGAACTCAGAACGTTAAGACAAGAAATACTGCTAAGCCTTTGGCCCGGCGTGCTAACGTTTCTACCAGCTCGCCGCCTTGCGCACAAATATATATTCTTTTCTACTCTGGGCACAAGGAAAGAAATTTTGGTGGGAGGAGGCCAGTCGATTGGATCGACCTCAGTATGCAACTGGTATTTAATTTATAGACCCGGAAAGGATGAAAGGCAAAGTCGACCTCGGCGAAATTTGAACTCAGTGCACAAATATATATTTTTTCTACTCTGGGCACAGGACCCGAAATTTTGGGGGAGGAACCAGTCGATTAGATCGACCCCAGCATATGTATGTATGTATGTATGTATGTATGTATACAGAGCAAATAATTCAGGAGAAAATATTTGCGAAGATATTGATTCTATCATTGTCTAGTGTAACAACTAAAAAATGGTAATTACAAAATCAATAATATAGGAGATTGCGGGTCCAAAAAAGCATTAAATAGCTGGAGGATTAAAAGGATTTAAACGACGTACTAAGTATGTCTACCTGTTGGAAATAACAGACAAAATTCTTATTTAAATCGCCAAAATACACAGATAATAACTGCAGAAATTAACCGTCCGAAGGCAAACGGGCTAAGACAATCTCTCAGCACACATTCAAGTATTTGGACTCACGTGGACCGGTTTCTGGACTGGCATTATAGCCTCACCTTTCTCAGCACGCGTTACCATGATGGAGAGCCCCAACCTGATACGTTGAAGTCTGTGCTGCAGAGTATATACCCACGCGGATCATTAACATACTAGCGAACCACTCCAACATAAATGCATCATTCAAAATACGGCCTGGATTTATCTGGGATTATACCTAAGTGCTTACACCTTCACGGAAGTACGGAACAACTGCCATCCCCGCTGGAAAAGTATGAAATGTGAACTTCATTCTCCTGCCTGTATTCTTCTATCTAATTTTAATCTTTATTCTTCTATTTTATTCCTTATAATCTGTGAATTTCCCTGTCTAGAACTTTCATACTTAGCTTGTCTCTGATGGCGGAATACCTAGCATGCGGACATGCTAGCCTATTACTTGGGATTCCCCAGAAACAGTTGTAAGACTTCAAATTCACTTTACTCTAATTAGACTATTATATAACTTGAGATACTCATCCTGCATTGGTTTTTGTTGTCCTTTTCATATAAAAGGTAACTGTTAACACGGTAGCCTAATACAGATCCCTAACTCCAGCCTATTACTTTGATCACCAGTGAATTTAATCCTACATATTCTTTATATATATATATA
>NC_069000.1:31754781-31756520 GCF_001194135.2 Octopus bimaculoides | reverse complement strand
ATATATATATATACATACATACGTGTGTATACATGTATGTATATATGTATGTATGTATGTATGTATGTTTGTATGTATGCATATATATATATGTCTTTAAGTCTGTGTTTGTCGCCCAGTACTGCTTAAAAAGTGGTTTCCCTGAGTTTACGTCACTGTAATTTATCGGTTCGGCAAAATAGACTGTTAGAATAAGTACCAGAGTTGAAAAATAAGTGCTGGGGTCGATTCCTTAGACTAAAATACTCTTCAAGCCAATGTTTCAGCGTGACCGCAGTCTAATGACTGTAACAAGTAAACAAAAATGAAAAAGGGAGAATATGTTGTGAACTTCGAAATGAGACATAGTATAGATACTGAAAGGAGAGGTGAGTGATTCTTCTGAAGCTCAGTAAATGATTGTTAATTCAGAGCAGCCACAAGAACGAATGCGATAAAGATGTATAACAGAGCGAGAGAAAGGGCGGAAAGAGGCAGAGCCGAAGAGGAACACAAAGTCAAGAATACATAAAGATGAGATTATGGAAGTTGCTTTTGTTACATTTAGTCGAATTCCAAACCAAATCTAACCGAGCAAACCTGTGATAAAAAGCTACAGTCGCGGACATTCTACATTTCCGAGGAATTTGTCCAATTAGTCCTTCCTTTTTTCAAGATGGTAGGGTTTATTTGAACGAGACAACTGCAATTTCTAGCAGTTGAATAAAGCTTGTGTCAGCAACAGTTCGTAGGTTTTATTGTGAGTTCTATAACTGTTCATAGGTTTTATAGTAAGTTCAAAAAGCATTTTGGGTTCAATCGAATGAATTAAACCCGTTTTTTTAAGCAGGGTACTTATTCTATCGATCATTTTGCTGACTCTCTAGCTTATGGTGATAAAGTAACTCTACTGGAAAATCCGGGCATCGATCCTGGTACCTCTCGCATGCAGCGTTCTACCATCTGCGCTAATTCCATATATATATATGTGTGTGTGTGTGCGTGTGTATCCATCTCTTTCTCTCTATACATACATACGTACATACATACATACATACAGATTCAGACAAACAACCAGACAGATAATGAAAGAGCAGCAAAGTAATTAGGTTGGTTATGAATATCAACAACAAGGTTTAACAAAAATATTTCAGAGGAGGAGAGCTCTGCAGGCCAAATAAACATGCAACAAGGTTTTCATATCTGTAATATAATGAGTTGAAAAAATTCGATTAACTGAGATTATCTATTCAAAAGCATTTCCTGGCCTTGAAATGTTATCATTGCCTTCGATCCATAATAGATATACGCAGATATTATTCATTGGTGGCTCAACAAATTGGAACTCTCTAGTGACAAAATACGAACTCTGCATTATTTCGATTACAATGTGCTTCAGAGCCGCAATACGACTCTCATTGTGTCATTGATAATGTAGTTCCGGAGCTAATAATGTTTTACTGATCTCATAAAGTTATCTGTTGCATATTATTAATACTCGTTTATAATGCTGTAGGTATTTGCATTTTTGTGCTCTTTTTTTTATTCAGAGTGGGGTGGGGAAGCCGAGATAAACACATTTGTTGCGTTTTTTCAAGCCATTTTGTTTTATTCTGATTATATTTTATGTCATGGTAATAGTGAATAAATAATTCATATGGGAATTGCTTTAGTATCACTGCGTATCTATATGTGGGGGTGATTATACATTTATATATATATATATATATGTGTGTGTGTGTGTGTGTGTGTGTGTGTGT
>NC_069000.1:31753704-31754253 GCF_001194135.2 Octopus bimaculoides | reverse complement strand
TATATACTCATGTATACGTATGTATATGCATGCATATGCATATATACTTACGGATAGTTATATGCAAAAGCGCACACATACGCACAAATATCTGTGCGCGAGAAAGTGAGAGTTGGTGCGTGGTGGGTAAGGATTGGGGTAAAAGATGGACAGTTTTATAGTATTTGTGATTACAGACCAATCACACCATTACTGCACTGTCAGATGAGAAAAAGAAAATAATTTTAATTCGAGATGAGTCTATATCGATCTCCTTTTATGCTACGCTACGGGGAAAAGATCGTTAAGAGTATCAAAATATAAAGACTTGTGTCTGAGACTTCGTCGTCTGCAAATTTGTTGCTACACTTTCACACTTCGACAAATACACTCACACAAACATACACATACGCACACAGACCCTATGTATGTATGTATGTATGTATTTATGTATGTATGTATGTATGTATACATGTATGCATGCATGCATTTATATATATACACACACATGCATATACATATATATATATACATATATATATTTATATATATATATATATATATATATAT
>NC_069000.1:31748662-31751726 GCF_001194135.2 Octopus bimaculoides | reverse complement strand
GCGCCAACTGTCGGGTTCCAGTTTCTTGTGTTCCTGAAAGATTATTGATGGCGACCAAGAGACTTTATCTATAAACGGGAAAGTTACTGGAGGCAATGCATTGAAGTTTTTGTCAGTTACCAATGAATGTATAACAAATGAGTGAATAAGCTGCTCGCCGCGCACTGGGTAGTGTTCTATTTCATTATGCCTGGGAAGACATGTGTAGCGTATATATTTCTGTATATTTGTGTGTATGCATTTGTGCATGTGAAATGTGTGCACAGATAAAGAGATACATAGATGATAGGTAAAAAGAGTGAAAGAAAGAAAGAGAGAAATAAATAAGGAAAAAAGAAAAAAGGAAAACTAGATAGATAGATAGATAAATAGATAGATAGATAGATAGATTAGGCAGCTAGGTAGGTAGGTAGGCAGATAGATAGATAGATAGATAGATAGATAGATAGATAGATAGATAGATAGATAGATAGATAGATAGATAGATAGATAGTAGAGAGATCAATAGAGCCATACGTACATACATGGGTGTATACATAATCATTTGTAAGACAAGTTGTATTCAGTTTCATTTAGTATTATTCATGTTGTTAGACGAAGTTTGTTAAGTTCGCTGATTGCTGGTAACAATATTGGATGGATTGATATTATTCATTGGTATTGGAATGGTGATCCGCTAAAACAGCAAAGTTTCAATCTGATTTTCGAGATTTACCACCAATGCACATGAATTCATTAGCTCCGAACAGTTGCCAACCATCCTTGAACAGAATGCTTTGGGTGTATATCTGAATAATGACGTCCTGTCTTACGGTGAGTCTCGGAAAGACACACATAGTTAGAAATGGAACACTTTTGGCAAATATCTGTTTAATAAAAACTGAGCTAGAGTTTAAAAAAAACATTAAAAGTTTGGACTTGTTAAATTTTTAGTCCTACAAAATTTAAACCTGAAACAAAGATGAACCTTTTGTTTAGATCTATTATTCTTCTTGTAACCATGTTTTATTTTCCAAACGGGAGTAGAGTGTAGGGTACAATTTGACGATTTGATGAAGGTATGGTTTCTAATTCTGGCCAATCGACTGGCTACATACAGGCTTTATCGCTGATTTACATAGAAGTGATTTTCCGACTATAAAGCCTCGACCATATGTGTCTACTAAATAAGAGATGATCTGATGCTAAACAACAACTACTGTAAGAACTACACCAATAAAAGCAACACTACTACTTTTACTGTGCTGCATCTTTCAACTTTCTCTTCAATCAATTGTTTTCTCATAGATCCCACACATAAAATCAGACGTTCATCATTTTCCTACAATTCTGGGTAATTTGTTCAGTCTTACGTTGTCTGCTGACAAGAAAAACTCAGCATGATTTCTCATTTAATGATTCATCTTTTCGTTTCTACAACTGAAATTCTCTGGCAGTCCTTATAAACGGCACGGTCTGTGATTTATTTATCAATATTGTCGAGCAGAAGTTGAAGCTTGGCCATCGCTTGTATCAATGATTTTCGTCGCAATTAAGTTCTTCGGATATAATATAACAATTTAATATAAATAACACGATAACAGAAAGATATAGAATGAGTCAATACCAATAAGAGACCAGTTACAATTGTTACATGCGTGTATATGTGCGTGTGTTTTATAGTTTTATATATGTATGAATGTATGTATATATGTATGTATATGTGTGTGTATACATATACAAGCATACATACATATATACATACATACATCACTATTTGTACTTGTATACAGTATGTTGTTATACAAAACTGATCACAATGCGCTTTACCCATAGTTGCAGTATTCCAATGATGCCAACCCATCGGTTAAGAGGGAAGACCAAAATTCTCACTGAACGGAGCACAAATCTGTTGTAGAGTTACCTAGCTGCAGTTGTGTGGCTGGAAGCAAACCTGACATTTTGCTCAAGAACCCAGCACACACCCGGTTTGGGAATCGAAACTAAGTTCTTGCGATAGTGAGAGAGTGCAACACCCTAACAACTAGGTCACGAACGTGCACACACACACACACACACGCGCGCGCAGATATACAATGAGTTTCTTCCACTTTGCATTAATCAAATCCACTCACAAGGTTTCTTTCGACCCGAGGGTATAGAAGATAATTACTTTAGTGCCATGTAGTGGGACTGAACCCGAAGTCATGTGATTGGAAATCTCACACAGCCACACCTGCACGCAAAAATTAAAAAGTTTTCCCTGAACTTCTAGCGTCGACCCAAATGCAACATCCTTAGGGGTTAGATTAAGATAAATTTATTTCAGTCGCATTTAATTAATCGACCACGAATGATAAGAATGGAAGTCGACCACGATGACATTTGAACTGAGGAAGTTAGTATCAAACAAGGAATTATTTTATCTAAGACAAATTCATTAAATATTCACAAGCAAACACGTATCAGTGTGGTTTATCCCATTCGGATGGGCACCACATATTCCTTCTGTTTCTTTTTGGATTTATTCAGTTGTCAAATTACTGAACTGTAATCCAGAAACGCGCACTGACACACACTCACAAGCACGCGAACACATTCGCAAACACTTATAATGTGTGTGTGTATGTATATGTATAAATAGACAGACAGACCGACAGACAGACAGACAGACAGACAGATAGATAGATAGATAGATAGATAGATAGATACATACATACATACATACATACATACATACATACATGCATATGGTTGTATATGTTCTCTTTCATTTTTTCGCATTTGAAGTCTTCTTATAAGGCATCAGACTGTTTTTAACAAAGATACAATTCTAGGTCGTAATTTAGATAGCAAAGTGATTTTGCACTAGAGAAATATCTACTATTTATAAGTAATGTACGTAGCTGTGTGAGCGCCCAAGTGATAACATGAGAATGCTCAAGATTTTTAGAACAAATCAAACAGCTAACACCTGAGATTCTTAACCGGACAACCAATTCAACATTAAAGTGTATTACACACATATATATATATATATACATATATATATACATACACACATATACATACATGCAAACATATG
>NC_069000.1:31742270-31747696 GCF_001194135.2 Octopus bimaculoides | reverse complement strand
TGCGAGATTCATAGGCTGGCTATGAAAGATTGACGCTAGAGCTGTGAAATCTTGCATACATCTCGAATTGTTTTTAATGAATGCATTGTATTAGGTCAGGTAAAATGACATTTGACTGTTCAAATAAAGACTTCGAAAGTAATTTTAGCAACTTTTCTTGAAAATGGACAAAATTTGATATCATGGTACTATTCAGAACCAGCAGAAAAAGAGCTTAGCCCCAAACAACATCCATACTGACATGCTTGCTACATTAGTGGATGACGCTCCATCATTATCAACAGTGCGGCAGAACTTAGGAAGGGAAGGTTAGAGTCTTGAACGTAAACTTAGATCTGGACGTCCTGCAACTGCCACCACCGAGGAAAACATTGATTGTGTTCACAACAAGCTGATAGATGACAAGAGATTGACTATAAATCAAATATCCAATGCTATTAGCATATTCTGTCAGAGATTTGATAACTTAGCATGATGAACGTTATTGCTCGGTGGATGTTATCTACTGATACCCGATTAAAAGTATACTTGGCTGATCATAAAATTTGACAACATTTGAGCCAAATCCAGTTGTTTCCTTGAATATTCACTAACCTAGGATAAGTATTGGGTTCATCATATTGGGCTGAAGACAAAGACAATCCATGCAGGGGAAAGGCCCTTCCTCGCCTGCTCTAAAGAAGGCCAAGATCGTTTCATCTACAGGGAAGTTATTAGCCTCAGTTTCTTAGGATGCAAATGGTATTGTTTACTGTCTATCTTCAAAAGAGCTACTACATCGATCGAAAGTACTATGCTAAATTGCTGAAACAGTTACAACAGGCTCTCGTAACCAAACGCCCAGGGAAACTGATGAAATGGTTATCGTTTCATCAAAACAATTCTCCAGCACAAGAGTCCTTGGTTTCAATGGTAGCTGCGCGTGACTGTAGATTTGAACTGGTTGATTACCGTCCATATCCTGCTAATATAGCCCTGTCTGAGTATCGTCTGTTCTCCAAGGTAAAAAAATACTTGGGTGGAAACCAATACCACAGTGATGACGTCATATCTGCTGTTGATGACGTTTTTTTTCTTTTAGCTACAGGCCGAAAATTTATTTGCCAATAGGATCCAAACGCTGCAACACCGATGGAAGAAGTGTGTGAAAGAGTCTATGTTGGTCACAATCTGTGAGAGTGATTTTGTCAGCTTATGAACTTTTCAGCTGAGCCTCGTGCATGGATATATGGATATATGGATATATATATATTAGATAATAAAACAAATGGTTTATACCTGGTAGCACGTTCACTTTCAAAGTATCCTTATGTATCTGATTAATGAGAAGCGGAAGATGGAAGATACGAGAATTTTTATTAATGGCAATTGTTTCGACATATCTAGCATCGATCACTCACGGGTTGGATACTTAATAACTGATTCAGAAGCACCCGATGTTGCAGATGTATCTCATCGGGTAATAAATAGATATAACTCGTTAAAATAACAGCTCTACAATATATCTTCTCAGTTCGTGTAAAGAGAAGCAGCAAATTAAAGAATATAGCATCATTTATATAGAAGATCGTTAATAAAATGACAGATACAAAAAAGAAACAAACACACAATACAGCGAAAAAGTATTAAGCATAACCGCTGCCGGATATGAAAGTATAAACGCCCCCTCGAAGGTTGTAGGGTGCATGTAATAGTAGTAGGCATCCGTCTTTCTCGAGAGACCATGGATCTGCTCCTGAAGAATTCGTGTCAGCTGCTGATGGTGGAGCAGCGTTTGTTGTGGCTGTACAGGCCCACACGGGAGTAGCATCCATGCATAAAGCGACTGCATTGGAAGGTGTTCTCTGCTAGTGTTGCAGTGTTTTCCTTCCGTCAAGTGCGATTTTCTTTGGAGGCGAATTCCTATTTTTCTTCCGCTCACCTCATCCCATTTCGCAGTGTTTGTCTCCAGTGTGGGCGATCTTTTGCAGCCTCTTCCCATCTAAGACCTTTCAGATCAAGTAATTTCACATCACTCTTACAGGCGTCCTTGAAGCGAAGATGAGGTCATGCTCGTGCTCTTGTGCCGGTGGCCAATTCCCCATACAGGAGGTCTTTTGGGATCCTGCACTCGCTCATACAAGCATCCACGAAGATGTAAGCATAGACACACGCGTGATTTAACGCACATATGTTCAAATAGCAAATTAAAGAACTACTTGGTGGTTATAAGAACAGAGAGTTTAGAGCTAAATGTAATTCATCCATGTCTTAAGGTGAATTATGTTAACAGTTACTCAAACTCATTCCTATTGCATTGTGCAAAAGTGCATTTATACGAATTTAAGCATCTGGTCCACAGAATAGACAGGGATTCCTCGGAGCGAGGTCGGCATCTCCTGGAAATGATTTTATATATTGCGTGCCTGACTATGGACCAAGTTATTTTATACTTTCTTTTATCTTCCTTAGATCACCATACAAAGATATTGACTCTCACTTATCGATTTTCTTGAAGCTGGAAACATCGTTGCGATAACGATTCTTTCTTGCATCTGTCATTTTATTATTGATCTTCTATATAAAAAAGCTATATCCTTTAATTTGCTGCTTTTCTTTACTCGAACTGAGAAGATACTTTGAGGAATTGTTATTTTGAAGAGTTTAAAGAGACACATCTGCACCGTCGAATGCTCCTGAAAAAGTTGCTAAGTGTTCAAAACGTGAGGGATCGATGGTAGGTGGGTCGAGACAATTGTAGTGATTAACAAAAATGTTCGTATCTTCCATCCCTCATTAACCATATATGTGTATGCCGGGAACCCTCACTATGACTAAAACCCTATGAAAGAGATGGACTTCAGAAGAAAAAATATCGTGTCTGACAAACGGAGGCCAAACATACTCAGTTTGCAGGTGGCGCTCTCATGTCGCGTGTCTGCACATCATCCAGCCTTCCTGATAGCACTGGTAGCAAACGGATCACCTGACAAGTAGAACTCATCCTTTTCACATAAAGCGAAAGAACAGTTTTTAAGGACGGTGGCTGAGCCCAAGCATGACTGGCAGGTGCTAAATTCTGTCGGAAACGATGCAGACATTCGCCAACACTGGTCAGCCTTTCAGAAATGCAAATGCAACGACTTCCCAGATTTATCTATCATCTCCTCCTATTCCTTAAAAATAGTGTCGACATAGCTCTTTCATAGTCTGAACCCTCGTAGGGGTTTTACGTTCTGCAGAAAAGCTCCAGAGCCAGTACGGATAGAAATGACACTTAAGAACAATCCTGATAGACCGAATGAGCGAGATAAAATGAGTTTTCAGAGATGGCCGTGCCCTGTTGCCAACTAAGTCGCATAGGGAATATATGCAATCGAATCTGGGAAAACGAGTGTAA
This sequence comes from Octopus bimaculoides, assembly GCF_001194135.2. Taxonomy (NCBI): domain Eukaryota; kingdom Metazoa; phylum Mollusca; class Cephalopoda; order Octopoda; family Octopodidae; genus Octopus; species Octopus bimaculoides. The sequence goes on along the minus strand of NC_069000.1, from coordinate 31,744,317 downwards.
AGCCATCACTTACTACCAAACAGCAATAGTGAACCATATCAAAAGCTTTGGAGTTGTTAATGTTGATCAAGACCCTACCAAAACAAGATTTGTTCCCAACAGACATGCATGTAATCTAGAAGACACATGATTTAGATGTTAGGTTGTTCGACACGCGGTCGTAGGGTCCTGAGTTCGATATCTAGAGACACGTTGTTTCTTTGAGCAAGGTACTTTATTTCCCGTTCTTGCACTCCACTCATCTTGCAAAAATGAGTATTACGTGCAATTCAAAGGATCAGACTTGTCACATTTTGTGTCGCCTTGAATCTCCATGATAACTACGTTAAGAGAACGCGTGTCTGTGGAGTGCTCAATCTTTTGTACGTTGACTTCACGAGCAGGCTGCTCTGCTGATCGGATAAACGGGAACCTTCACCGTGGTTAATGACTGAGTCTCAGTTATACACTTGATGGATGAAACAATGAGGCATCCTACATGATTGTGATTTCTCTAATAAACAGCCGATGATAAACACCCTTCTGCTTGCTGACACGATGAACACAATGTTGAACTCTGCATTAAGTAGGGTTATGAAGCAGAATAAAGTTGATGATAATGAACATGGCCATCACCATAATCATGCGTATGATGATGATAATGAGATCTCTATTGAATTATTATTATTAATATTATCATTATTATTTCAATTAACAACAATACCATTAACAAGAATTCTCCTGCAAGTATAGCAGTGGTGGTGGTGATGGTGGGTGTGATGGTGGTGGTGGTGGTGGTGGTGGTGGTGGTGGGTGTGACGGTGGTTATGGTGGTGGTGGTGGTGGTAGTAGTATTAGTATTATTATTATTATTATTATTATTATTATTATTAGTAGTAGTAGTAGTAGTAGTAGTAGTAGTAGTAGTAGTAGTAGTAGTAGTAGTAGTTCAGGTATGAAAATTTAATGCAAAGATCGATAAATGCTTTAGTAATACTGTAGGTTAGTACAAATCATTACACAACAAGTGCAGAATTGCATGCTACTGTCTTTGTGTTAGACTAATCTGGAACATGCAGCAGCAGCAACAACAACAGCAGCTACACCAACAACCATCAGCATCATTAGCAGCAGCTGTCCTTTGTGTTCAATAGCATTGCATCTAACTGCTATACAGTAAACTATACCAGAGATACGCTGTATCCGTGTATGGCATTACTTTTTCTCTCTTTGTGTGGGTGAGTGTGTGTGAGTGTGTGGTTGTGTGTGTGCGCACCTGAGTGACTGTGCGCGCGTGTGCATTTATCTATTTGTCTTTTTGTCTCTTATTCTCTCTTTCCCATTGTTGCTCTGTATATATCTACGTACACACATGTTTTTATATGTATACGTATATATGTATATGGATATATATGTACATATATATATACGTATCTGTATGTATGTACGTATGCATATATATATATATATATATATATATATATATATATATGCACCTCCATATATAACACTGCATTACTCAAAAACAGCATACAGCAGAATTGCATATCTATGTGTCAGTGTGTGCATGTGTGTAATCGAGAATGTAAATGTATGCATGTATGCACGTTTGTATGCATGTATGTATGTATGTGTTTATGCACGTGTGTATGCAAGTATGCATGTACACATGCGTGTATATATATATATATATATATATGTGTGTGTGTGTGTGTGTGTGTGTGTGTGTGTGTGTGTATTTAAGTAAATAGGAACATGTGTGTTAGTAATTACATACGTAAATTTATGCGTTGATATAAACGTATAATACATATCTACCAATCTATGCATACATTTTTGCATATAGGTATGTGTGTGTGTATATGACTCTGCATTTGTCTGTGTATACGTAGGAGTGTCTGTGTGGTAAGTAGCTTGCTTACGAACCACATGGTTCCGGGTTCAGTCCCACTGCGTAGCACATTGGGCAAGTGTCATCTATTATAGCCTCGGGCCGACCAAATCCTTGCGAGTGGATCTGGTAGGCGGAATCTGAAAGAATCCCGTCGTATATATGTATATATGTATA
>NC_069000.1:31739726-31740123 GCF_001194135.2 Octopus bimaculoides | reverse complement strand
TCTCCCTCACACTCTGTCTCTATCTCTCTCTCTCTCTCTCTCTCTCTCTCTCTCTCTCTATCTATCTATCTATCTATCTACCTATTTGACCTCCATCAATTTGTCTACGTATCAATGAATTTGTCATGGTTTGTAACATTTATCCACGTAGGCGTAAAAATCTGCGTACGTATTCACGTTTGTATGTGAAATTCTTTGAAATATATCCCTGTTCCATTTTTCAGAATTCGGGTCCGCAATACTCGGGTCAGATTCATGTACTGAATCTGCGCGTTGTAACGTGTGCATCTTCTACAAGGAAAACATCATTTTAAGATACAATAAAATGATAATAATTATAAAGTCGTAATGAAATTCACACACAAATACAAACCTATATATATATATATATATATAT
>NC_069000.1:31734440-31738954 GCF_001194135.2 Octopus bimaculoides | reverse complement strand
ATACAAAAAACAGCACCGGGTCGGGGTTACTTTTAACACGTGATTGATTAGTCTAAGTGTTAAAAAAGAGGAAAAGTGTTTTGACGTTTCGGACTCAAGTTTTGCATCAGAATGAATATATAGGAAGAAGAAAAACAGGTGTGGAAATTTTTAAAAAGGTGGTTCTAAAATACGGGCCATGTTAGAAGGGCCGAGGAAGTGGAGTAACGTGTGCCTGTATCGGTGTGAGTTTCCGTGTATAGGGATTTTGTATGTGCAATTGGTGCTTGTATGGTATGCATGCTATTTCTTGAGATGAATGTGTGTGGAAGTGTGCAGTCATGGGGGTGTAGATGTCGTGTAATTATTTGAAACATTTAGGATGTCGAGGGAGGATGTGTAAGACTAATTGTATTATGTTTGAGAAGAGTGCATGGAGAAGATAACGATGGGAACGCTAGGCGATATGCTGAAAGGGAAGGGAAGAATTACTTTTTTTAACGAAATATCATGGATAAAAAAACTGTACATATTGAAGAACTGACACTGGTTGAAAACTGTCTGAGTAGTATACCCGTGTGTGTATGCATTTTGTTTATATGAGGCGTGTAAGGGAGACACAGAAAAGGAGACAAAGACGTGAGGGGAGAGGAGAAGACTGAATTTTTGAGGCAGACTGTCTCATAGTGTGTTAACTGGAAATATATAAACATTAAGCTGTACTAAACAGACGCATATATTAATAAATCAGAAGTATTATTATTCATGTTGTTCTAGTTGTTGCTGTTATTGATGTTCTTGATCCTCTCGCTATTGTTGTCTCCTTGATATTGTTATGTATTGTTAGTGGAGTTGATGTTCGTGTTTTCGTTATTGTTGGTGTTATTCTGGTTTTATTCATGGGTTTTATAAGAACAATAGCGAGAATTCATTCATATACACATCATATCAAATATTGATGTTTCATTTATACGTTTTGTCCTACTGTTTTTATAGTCGTTTAGTTCCGGCTCTGCTCTGATCGTCGATAGTTACGATCATAGACTTTCCATTTCTGGCCACTCCTGTATATCATTGTTTGCTACGAGGGAAAACCGCTGGTTTGAGGTAAACACTACAAGCATAGAGGTTCCAACGGAAAGGACAATGCGAGATGCGCAAAGAGTGGTGAAACTGCACTGCATGCACTCGCGCAGTTTCCGATTGTTGCTGACTTATGAAATTATGTCGAACAGTTGTTATTGCGTGTTGGTGGAATCCGAATATCGTCTGAGTTGATTGTCAGGAAGGGTCAACCACCGACTCAACAAGAGACAGGACATGCAGAGTTCTTCTATTTACTGGCGCAAGAAAGTGTATAGTGGACGTGAATGAAAGGATTGAGGAAAGACGACGCGTCACTAAAATTCGGTGTCGTGCAATTCAAGTGAAACGTGTAGTGTAAGAAACATAAATGTAAAAAAATACTGAGTTGCGTATGTGTGATAAAATATAGCGTCATATAAAAGTAAAGAAATTTAGTATGGAGGAAAGGTACTGCAGATTCAGGGTACATGGGCGATTTATAGAGTAGAATATGGCAGATATTGTAGAGTCTATTGTTGTAGGGTATTATTTTTCTGTTATTATTTAATGGTAGGTCTCTCTGATCGTGCATAAACGTTTTCCATTTGCTCTGATCGAGCATAAGTGTTTGAGAATAAAGTTTTTCCAAAACAGCGTATGGAAGATTAAATTATCTGATATATATAGATGCATTATCTAAAACAAGGCGGTGATTTGGCAGAAATGTTACCGCACCGTACAAAGTTCTTAGCGGTATTTCTTCCAGTTTTACGTGCAAAGTTCAAATTCCACAAAGGTCGACTTTGCCTTCACCCTTTCTGGTTTGATAAAATCAGTACCAGCTGAGCACCGGACTGGAGTCGAAGTACTCGACCACCCCTCACATTTAAGCCTTGTGCACGTAGTAGAAATGAATGTTTAAGACAGGAGTAAATGATTGACTAATGATTTATATGCCATTTGTTGTGCTAGGTCGAACTAGAGGCTCAGATGATCTGCGACAGGAAATTCCTACTTCTATCTACATTACACCTCACTGAAGTATTGAAGAGTCTTCAATGTCGTTTAATATAATCCTAAAATGAAATTTATCATTTAATATATACTAGAACCCAGTTTATGATATGACATATCTACAATATATTCCAATGTTCATATAATATATATATTGCTCTTAGTGGTGATCTTTAGCAACAGGTCAGGCCAGGTACAACAGACATATAAAGTAAGGCATTCCTGCCTTTATCATTCCGACTTTTGTTCAGCATTACATTATACAATATTTCATTTTTTTTTTTGACGATGCTTAGGTGTATTATAAAATCGATTTGCTGCTTTAACTAGTAGTTTGGTTAAGCACATTCATTGCAGAAGTATAGTTATCTAGCACACTCTCACAGAAAACATAAGTATATATGTATTCCTCTCTGGCTGCATTTCCTCTTTCTTTCTTTCTCTCTCCCTTCGTTTCTCTCTGTATATATACATGTATGTGTGCGTGTATTTGTATGCATATATGTATGTATATATCTACAAATCTGTATTTTTGTAAGTATGTAAATATATTATGTGTGTATGTATATATATATATATATATAGATAGATAGATTTACATATATACATGCATATATAAATATACAGGCTCGCCTATGCATTAGTATGAAATACAACTGGTTCCATGATATATCTAGATCCTTATCTTTCTAGCCTTATGTCAGTCTGTTTGCTTATTTACGTGCGTATGTGCGCATGTGTATGTAGATATGAGTGCGTGCATGCTTGCGTTTCTGTGTGTGTGTGTGTGTGTGTGTGTGTGTGTGTGTGTGTGTGTGTGTGTGTGTGTGTGTGTGTGTGTGTGTGTGTGTGTGTGTGTGTGTGCGTGTGTGCGTGTGTGTGTTTGTGTGTGTGTGTGAGTGAGTGTGTGTGTATTCGCCTGTGTGTTTGTGATCGTTCATTACAGCAGTTTTGACCAAAGGCTACAGAATAAGAAGTCGATGCACATTTTAGTAGAGTAAATCAAATTTTATGGAATTTGTGTTGACTAATGTACTTCTGTTTCGCTTGACTTGGTTTTTCGGATCACTGGCCATCGGTTTAAATTGACTAAAAGTCTACAAAATGATGGGAAAACATGACGAAAAGAGACGGAGTAGATATTTGTGCTTTGTTCTACTTTTCTCACCAATGCATACCTATTAACCCTTATGTTAACCTATACATCTGTTCATCAATGTGTGAGTGAGACTTTCCATATATCTATATAACTATGATTTTGTATGTAGGTGTATAAGCACATATATTCGCATTAGTGTTTGTTAATGTTTTTCTATTTGTATATATGCATGTTCGTACGCTTTCTATGAATGTTACCTTGCATTGGAAGTAGTTTAGAACTTGAATGCCATGATTTACTACAATATAAATGTTCAAAACGTTGCAAGTGTTTTCTCCGGCCGACCAAAACCTTGTTAGTGGATTTGGGAGGCTGTCACTGAATTTACAATGGCAATGGATAGGAATATGTATATCAAAGGAGTTGTGATGACGTAATATCTGTAGACAGAATGGTGGAAAATGTGATGAAAAATGTTGGATGACACAGCTGGAAAGTTAGTATGTTCAAAAGGATTTATTTCTTAAATTCTAAGTGCGTTTGTATACTATGCTACTTCAATTATTTTACTACATGTTCGGTTAAGAAATCAAATAATCTTGAATATTTTATGTGTGCAACAAGATAAAATGAATATGATGAGGGAGGAGAGGTAGTTTGGCAATATTTTATTTCAAACGTCTCAGATGTGCAATGGTTATACAGACTATGATTTGACTAGAGATTTTAAATTTGAAGTGATATTCTATCTTTTATTTTTTACTGGAATTAATCATTGCTGAGAGAGGAAGAGAGAGAGAGAAAGAGTGAGAGAACGGAAGAGAGACACACAGAGATTATAGTAGAAAGCACTTGCGCAAGATGCTACGTTGTGTTATTGAACCCTGAAGTGTGTGGTTGGGAAGCAAGCTTCTTACTATACAGTCACGACTACGCCTATAAAACATAGTCGGTTGTTTTTTGTTAGATAATATGTCAATTTCTAGACAACATTTTAGAGAGACTTTTGTGAAATTTATATTTATATTCATTACATCAGAATTTGGACATATAAGTCAAATATGTGCCCAAGGTGTGCAGTCAGATATCAACTACAGCATGAACAATATTTTCAACTAAGCATTTGAGTTTCGAGATAACTAAGTGGTTCTAATGAAATTGTAACTGTTTGCTGTTGGACGTGGTTGCAATTTGAATTGGTTGAATCATCCTGAGATTTGTGAAAGCAGATTGGATGAGTAAATATTTTGACAGTTTCTTTCTAAGATATTGTTTCTTTCATTTGTAATCATTTTTTGCACGTAGTACATTTAGTTTCGCGTAGTAGACATTTTTGTCACCAGAGCAACAACAGGAA
>NC_069000.1:31730928-31731911 GCF_001194135.2 Octopus bimaculoides | reverse complement strand
TATATATATATATATATATATATATATATATATATATATATATATTTATGTATGTATGTATGCAAATTTTATTTGTTTAATTTTATTTTGATATCACTTCTTCTACTATATCTTTAACACGCCAAATAGCATTCGCTTGGTTCATTGCTAAAACTTATCACTCACACGACTCGGTAATTCCATTTGGAGGAACATTAAACCAGATTTGAAAAACCCCATTTCTTTGCCATAATGACATTATATAATTTTATTGTTGAATGAAGTCTGCATGAATGATGTGTATGCATGTGGGTATGCAGGCACTTGTATATATATATGTATGTGTGTGTGTCTGTGTATGAGAGTGTGTGTATGTACGCATATGCATATATATATTTATATATGCATAAATATATATCTATACATTATATATATTCATATATATACTCTCTTTTTCTTTTTATACGTATATATATATATATATATACATATACATACATATATATGTGTCTATATATACACACAAACAGACGCATATATATAGTTATATATACAATTGTATATATATATATATATATATATACATATACGTACATATATATGTATACATATAAGTACATCTATCTACATATACGTACACAGACACACACGCATACACACACACACATACACACACACACATATATATATATATGCGTGTGTCTGTGTGTGTGTGCGTGCGTGTATACGAGCAGTTTCCTGGTTCTGCAGTGTCAATGTTATTTAATCTTGCGTTTACATCTTCCATCCTATATTTTTCAGGAATTCTTTACCAATTTTTAAAAATAAATTTTCACGTCTATTGTTAGAATTGTCTATTTATATATTCCTTCTCGAACTTCTGTTTTCTCACTTTTGTCATATATATATATATATATGTATATATGTATGTATGTATGTATGTATAGTTATATATCTGTCATTAATATGTGTGTGCGTTTGCATGTGTGTATATATATATATAT
>NC_069000.1:31728971-31730219 GCF_001194135.2 Octopus bimaculoides | reverse complement strand
CTGCATGAATGATGTGTATGCATGTGGGTATGCAGGCGCTTGTATATATATATGTATGTGTGTGTGTCTGTGTATGAGAGTGTGTGTATGTACGCATATGCATATATATATTTATATATGTATAAATATATATCTATACATTATATATATATATATATACTCTCTTTTTCTTTTTATACGTATATATATATATATATATATACATATACATACATATATATGTGTCTATATATACACACAAACAGACACATATATATAGTTATATATACAATTGTATATATATATATATACATATATGTATATATAGGTAGATGGAGAGGTAAAGAAACAGATGATACACCGATATATAAAGAGTTGCATATAAGGAAATGCAAACGCATACAATCCTCTACATCATCTCCATGCATATCCATACATATATTTATATACACAGAGACGTATAATACGAGTACTATATACATGTATGTGTATATATATATATATATGTGTGTGTGTGTGTGTGTGTGTGAATATGCACATATTACTACAAATATATATATATATATATTTCTTGTAATATGCGCATACACAAAGTCATAAAAGGAAATACATGTATGTATTTACGTGTATATCTATATGTGTACGCAGGAATGAACATGCATATATATATATCTGTGCGAATGTGAGCTTCTGTGTCTGTGTGTATGTATGTATGTATGTATGTATGTATGTATGTACTGTCTTACAGTAAAAATGTGTTCGTGTATCGGAATGTTCCAGTATTTCATTCCTGTATATGAACGAGTTTGTGACATGGTACTTTCTTAATACTTTAAATGCGTATGTGTGTGAGTGTGTGAGTGTGAGAGAGCGTGCGCGCGTATTCCTTTGTACGCGTGCGTGTTCTCGCGTGCCTGTCTTAATGCTTGTGCGTGTGCATGATAGCGGACGCTTGCGTGTGTATATTTATTTACACTTTCTTATAACGTATAAAGCGTGTAGCTCACGTTCGTGAAGATTATTTCACTCTGTGGTTGAAATACCAGCAGAGCAACTGAAACACGCTAACTTTGCAGGTTCCAATCAAATCATTCATCGAAACATCGATTTTTGAGTCAGATGCACACATGTAATTTTAACACACATGCACACGTAGACACGTTCACATACACTCCTGCGCAATCATATTTATGCATACATACACACGTACATATAAATATATATATATATATATATATATATACATATAAATATATACACGTACATATA
>NC_069000.1:31727482-31728859 GCF_001194135.2 Octopus bimaculoides | reverse complement strand
CATATATATATACGTGTGTGTGTGTGTGTGTGTGTGTATGTGAATGCGTGCGTGTGCGTGTTTGCGATGACCTGATGGATTTGTTTATATAAATCAGTATAAACTTAAATAGTTCCGCTAATTATAAACTATAAACGTCGACACATAAAAAGATCACTAAGATTTTAAATACATTTTCAGGAAGGAAAATATTTGCATATTCTCTTTACCATGTTCATGTGCAAGTGTATGCTTGTGTTTATGTGTGTCTGCGAGCCTGTATGTGTTTATGTTTATGTCTATACCTTTTCGTATGTGCGTGTTATTTTGCCTTCAGATTGTGCATGCGTGTGCATGTATGTGCACATGTTTGCAAGCGTGAATGCATTTCGATACGCTTACTGTAACTACCTAATGCACACAGGCAGAATCTTATATTTGATCTCCTCAGCTTTAATGCAAATGAGCATGATTTGAATACGAAGCATAAAGAGGAAAGTGAGAACAAAATACGCAGTTTAACTTTACATTGAGTTTTCACTGAGTTTCATGATGGAAACATGCAATGATTCACAACGAAGGTATTTAATCCATTCGTCGGTCCAGCATTATTTTATAAATCACGTTTGAATGATCTGCGATTCAAAAGAAAGATTTGAAAAGGAAACAAACTTATGTCAGACGTAATTCACGTTACGTTACGTAATGAGACTTTTAGAGTACGTTTTGGTGTGATTTACGAGACGTTGTTATTGCCTTTGTCATTGATGTTGTTGTTGCTGCTGCTGCTTTTGTTGTTGTTGTTTTTGCGGCTGTTACTGCTATTGCTGTTGATATTTTTATTGTTGTTGCTGCTGCTGCTGTGTTATTGTTGTTATTGCTGCTGTTGGATACATCTCGTTTTCTTATTTTATATTACTTTCAAATATTGCCATTTTTCCTATGTAATCTAGTTCAATAATGATGAAACCACACTGTTACACACACACACATAGATACAATCATTCAGTTGATAGTGTCACTCTTAATGAAGCAAAGACAAAGAGACCCTTCTCATTATCAAACCTACTAAATGTGGTTCACTTGAGATACATTGTGTACGTAATTTAAAGGCAATAGGACATTGTCACATGGAGTGCCACACTGATTCGGCCTGTCAATCATGTAATGGATACACGCAACGGTAGATGGCTCAGGCACTTGGACTTCACGTTAGTAGAGGATAATACAATATAATTCAGTTGATCGAACAAATGTATACTTCAATTATGAGGAGTCAAATATTCAATCAATATTTTTGATCCACATAAAATGGATATACACCATGTGTGTGTATGTAAACGCACAGACATACACACACACACACACACGCACACACACATACATACATACATATAT
>NC_069000.1:31723879-31725103 GCF_001194135.2 Octopus bimaculoides | reverse complement strand
TATATATATAATATAATATAATATAATATAATATAATATAAATAATATATAAACATATGCATATATCAATACATATATGTACATACTTACATCTATAGGTATACATACATGCATATATGGATACAGGACATCACAAAAAACGTTAAACACAATGAAAAACGAAACCATAAAGACGAAACCAGAAAACGAACTTTTTTACGAACAATGAAAAAAAACTAACAAAGAAACGAGACATGCAGCATAAAGAGTTTGACCCTTCGTCAGTTGTTCCTGTTCCGCACTATATATGTGTATGTATGTGTGTATGTGTGTGCGTGTGATTGTGCATGTATGTATGAATAGATAAATAGACAGATAGATAGATTCATCCTGCATTTGTAATTATATTGGATAACGGAAGTGTATTTAGTCCTTTCAAAACGAATAGCATGTACGCTTTTTTGTAATCAAATATCATATATACTGTTTGCTTTTGGTATCTTATCGTAACTCTATCAAACGTCGCATGTCATATCATACAGAAAACATATATATATTCCCATGTGAAATGTGTCATTCCGGAAGTGTTATAAAATTAATAGATGCAACATCTAAGCAAGCTGTTAATCTATATTATTGGTAAATAATGGATTATAGTTGAGGTTTGGGAAATTATTTCGTTGTTTGTACAGATAATACTTCAAAAGAGTGAAGATGTCAAGATTACAGTTTTCGAAATTAAAATTGACTATCAAATTTCGAAATTCTTGAAAGGATAGAGAATAATTGAGAATAAGTATTTAGAATTGGCTTCCACAATCAAGTTTACGCACGTAAGTACATGTATGTATATACGTATCTATGCACATTTAAACATGTATATATATGTGTGTGTTTGTGTATAAGTATATATACATACATACATGTATAACTGTGTGTGTGTGTGTGCATTTCATGTGCTTTTTATCTTTCATCTCAATTGCTTCAGCCATTAGACCGCGGTGATGCTCGGACGCCACTTTGATGATCTTTAGTCAACAGAAATTGATACTTGCACTTATTTCCTGCACATTTGGTATTTATTCAATCGGTGTCATTTGTCGAACAGCTACGTTACGTGGATAAAAGTACATCAACACCAAGAGGTGGTGGCGCACAAGCACGGACCCAAACACGTGCACCTTCTTGCTCGCGCGTGCGCGCACACACACGTAAATACACGACGAACTGTCAAGATGTGGTTAG
>NC_069000.1:31722112-31723295 GCF_001194135.2 Octopus bimaculoides | reverse complement strand
TATATATATATGTGTGTGTGTGTGTGTTTGTGTGTCTGTGTTTGTCCCCCTAGTATTGCTTGACAACCGATCCTGGTGTGTTTATGTCCCCGTAACTTAGCGGTTCGGCAAAACTGACCGATAAAATAAGTACGAGGCTTACAAAGAATAAGTCCATTTTCTCGACTGAAGGCGGTGCTCCAGCATGGCCGCAGTCAAAAATGACTGAAACAAGTAAAAGAGTAAAAGGGAGTAAGAGTATAGAAAGTTTTATGTTCGTAAGTACATGTGCCTGTGCTTGGTTATTTATACATATTAAAATCTGAATTTTTGTATTTGTGTACAAGCATTGCAATAATAATAATGCACTATAATTCATAATCGAAACGTATTTTCCTACATATTTCCTCAACCTTATGATATATAACCTTCATAACAGCGACCTACATATATTCACTTGATCTTTTCTCGAATTTAAACCGTGTACATACGATTTGCCAACGGCGAATAACATGAATATATTTTCTTTTCTATCGGTGTTTATATTCGCACGCAACCATTCAGCTTTTAATTATGTATATGTACGTCTATGTGCGTGTGTGTATATATATATATGTATACAAATACACGTGTATATATTATATATATATATATGTATTACATAAGTATATATACATACATATGTATTTATATAAAATGTGCATCTGTCTATATGAAAAAACATATAATAATAATAATAATAATAATAATAATAATAATAATAATAATAATAATAATAACAACAACACAAAATCACCCTTTGAAATAAATCTACAAAGGGTTTCCTTGGCGCAATATTTATTTATTTCGCCATATATGAAGCTGCTAAAAATGTGTATGATGGGCTTAGATATGTTTCCCGTCAACCAAATTATATGTGCTGTAATGAGCTCACTTTCCTCATTAAATCGTTGCGTATATTTGGAACTTAATGTCAACAAAGTAATAAACATAATCTTTCTACTGAGTGCTTTCTTTTTATGGAAATAAAAATGACTTATGATCTATTTAGCTAGATATTTATACGAAGACATTTCTAGTGATTAATACAAACTCACTCTTTGTTCAAAATCCGCCGAGACCGACATTGCCTTTCATGCATTCGGGGTCGATAAAAGAAGTACCTGTTGTACAAGAGGATTGAATTGATCGATTTATCCCCTCT
>NC_069000.1:31718936-31721376 GCF_001194135.2 Octopus bimaculoides | reverse complement strand
ATATATATATATATATATATATATATATATATATATATATATATATATATATACATAAGTATATGAATTTGTATACATGCAGATATACGTATGTGTATGTAAATATTTATATATAAGAATATATATACATACACACAGACACACACACTCACGTAGACACACACACACATACATACATATATATATGTATGTATGTATGTATATTTCACTTGAAATTCTATAAGTTTTCGAATGCGAATGAGCAAGGCAGCTAGCAAGCCAAGCTACTCCAGACTGATGAAGAGCAATGACACTGAAACTAGTCTCTGGATGCTGGCTTTACTGGGTGGAGGTGCTTATCTCCCCTGTTTGAAACCTTAAGGATACAGAGCGCCTGTGTTAGATAGCCAAGTAGAAACAATGTTTCCTGGGGCTAAATAGCAGTAGCATTCTTCCCTTTCCTGAGACTGCCACATTAAGTTGGCAACCAACCGTCACTTTATATACGTATATATCGTTCTAATATAAGAATATTCTTGACAGTGACTTCAAAGTGTATACATGCATATATTCTGTGTGTGTGTGTGTGTGTCTGTCTGTATGTATATCGGTTTCGATGTTTTAGTGCGTGTGTCTTTGTGTCTGCTTTTATACGCGAGTGAATGAGCTTATGGTACTGATTCTCATCTTTCTCCTATGTTCATTGTTTATATATGTAAAGGACGGTGAACTACTTCGACATGTTTATTCTGCAACGAGTTACAAATGATAACTGGCTGGATTAGTGAAAACTATAGCCAGTGCTTCTATTCTTTCCTAATTAGAATATAATTCATACGAGAAATAATTCATGTAAATTCTTTACTGGTAAACTACACTCATCTCTAAAGCTCTGTTAGAGAAATCCAAACCCCATTTAATATACAAAGTCTTGAGTGCGCCGGGCAAAAGGCTTAGCAATATTTCTTCTGTCTTCGTTCTGAGTTCAAATTCCGCCGAGTTCGATTTTACCTTTTATCCGTCGGGGTCGATAAAATACATAGCAATTATTAAGCACTGGGGTCGATGTAATCGACTTGGTCCCTCATCCAAACTTGCTGGCCTTGTGCCAAATTTCGAAACCTTGAACCAAAATTGTTATCGCTGCGTTCGATTGGAATGTTAGCTGTCTTGCACTAAACTTTTCCGTGAGTGAAATAAAGTAGCGAAAACTGTATAAAAGCTCGCCATATGGATTGTACTAGTCATTCGAATCCCCATCCTTTTTACAACCTGTGTTATGCGGCTCAGTCCATGCTGCTTGAATTTAATAAGTATTTAGTTCATGTAATTGAGCGAATAAATTCTCATAGGAGTCGATGTTTCCATGAGATAAATTACAAATTTTATGACGGACGACATATTTGATAGTCTTTGAACATTCGATTTCAAACGATACAAGAATTAGTCGAACATTCACCGTTTGGACAAGGCGATGCCAACTCGTCCTTGGATGAGTTTTATTACTGGATAAACGTTGAAAGTTGCGTATCAAAATTAGAATTAACTGCATTGTAGGAGATGAGTTTGATTATATGGTGAACGAAGTGGTAACTGTTTTGTTTCGGTTGTTTTTTTAATTCATTTATTCTGTATTTCATTATTTATTTATTTATTTTCGATTTCGGCTTCGTTTTGGACAACGCTCGTATATTAAATTCTCGGTGAGGAATAAGACAGCAGAGATTTCCAACGGATTATGCTACCTTAGTCTCTGATTAGAAGCAATGTTTTACTCTAGACTATACGAATATATTTCTACGCTTCAGTGCGAGCGTGCATGTATACACATACATTCATATAGATAGATAGATAGATAGATAGATAGATAGATAGATAGATAGATAGATAGATAGATAGACACACACATACATGTGTGTGTGTGTATGTGTGTGTGTGTGTGTGTGTGTGTGTGTGTGTGTGTGCGTGTGTGTGTTTGTGCGTGTGTGTGTGTGTGCACATTACTGTGTATTCTGAATGCGTCCTGCAGTCAGTCGCCGAAACCGGTGAGCTCGTCATCATAAGCTAAATGATATAATCTTGAATCATAATAAGAAACGCATTTTTGCTTCTATGTTTTTGTCTCCCTTGAGAATTACTGAGACGCTTCTTTGATATGAGCGCTATACAACACTTTTGAGGTAGTTGCATCATGATATTATATCGGGTGGATAGCGAAATTATGGACAGAAAGAATGACAACCAGAGGTAAATGACATTTGACTAACACAGTCTCTGTTTTTGTTCTCCCGATGTGTAATTGTACATGTAATCGAGAGAAAGAGAGAAAGAGAGAGAGAGAGAGAAAGAGAGAGAGAGAGAGAGATGTATATGTATACATATAGATGTATATGTACACGTATATGTATAGATATATATATAGATATAGATCTATATGCATACATGTATATGTATACATATG
>NC_069000.1:31713173-31715766 GCF_001194135.2 Octopus bimaculoides | reverse complement strand
ATATATATATATATATATATATATATATATATATACATATACACATACATGTATACAAAGAAATGACATCGGAGAAATCAGAAGTTATGTAATGAACTTCATTAACTTACAGCTGTTTCTGATACAGAAATTGGGGACTCTTAGTCGAGTACCAAGATAAAATCCTATAGCTTCATCATCAGACCCTTGTATTCATATAACGTTGCTTTCTGGACGATAAATATACTGAGTTGTACAGCTGGTTATTAGTTTGCTATGCCTAAGCGAAATATTAACACACACGCACACGCACACACGCACACACACACACACTCACATACACACACACACATACATACATACGTATATATATAAACAGGGTGGGTGGAAATTAAATAGGCATTAGAAATTGCGTATAGAATTTTTAGTATCACTGAAGACATGAAAACATTTTTTTAAACAGACAACACTAATGGGGAATTTTTATTTTATTGTTGTCTTATTTCTTATTTCTCCTTTTCCCGATGACCGGTCGCTTGACTGTTGAGGAGCGAACTAAAATCCCTTCACGCTATGAAGTGTTGGATTTCATTGCTTTGATTCAGAGATGGTGGCGTGCGTTGAAAGCTAAACATGCAACATTACGTCCGGAGACAACCGAAAGTTGTCATGCAAAGCTGATGACCACGAGCTCAAAGAAGAATGCAAAAAGAAGTGGCCGTCCAACTACATCTCGATCAGCGGAGAACGTAGCAACAGTGCAAAAAATGTTGCGCAGCTCGCGAGAGTGGGCTAACACGAATCACAATTTTCGTGCGTGGAAAAGCCATTACGTACAGGAGTTAAAACATGAAGACTACGACCATAGCAGTACAAAAGTCCAGAACTCCAAGAAATCCAGATCTCACTCCATGTGATCTTTTTACCTGTGAGGTTACATAAAAGAGGAGGTGTACAAGACAAAACCTCGCACACTGGAGGACTTGGAGATACGGATTGAGGAGGTTCTCAGTGATATACCACTCGACGCCCTTCAGATGGTTCTTCATTCCATCCGTGGCCATTTGAGGAAACTGGTTGACGCCACCGGTGCTTAGGTTGAAATATGAAGATTCACTTTCATTTTCCCATGTAATAAAGAACATGTGTAATTTGTTTCAATGCATTTGTAAAAGGAATATGGATTTTATTACCAATTTTTAATGCCTACTTACTGTTCATCCACTCTCAATATATATATATATATTTCTACATGTACAACACAAACACACACACACACTCACACGTTGATACGATACATACGAAGAGAGAGTGACAGAGAATAGAAGTTCATGATTAAATAACTAATAATTTAAGTGAAATATCTATATAGGTTTAAACGTTTATTCTCCATAATTCTGCTTGTTTTTAGCTTTCGTGTTATTTTTACTGAAACGTCATTTACAAGAGTTAATGTGTATAAATCAACTTTCACTATTCTGAGATATTTTAAGAGGTGTTACAAATGAATATATATTATAGTGGTTTTTCACTTTTGTCTTCGATACTTGAATCGTTACCTTTATTTTGTAACTATATTTTACAGGTTATTTTCAGGTTATCTCTCACATTTTATATTTTAAATTTCCAGTCCCGTTTATCCACTGCTAACCATTATTAACTCTGCTACGTCTCGTTTAACACATTGCGTGTTTGGAGTACCAAAAAACACTTTCTTGGTAATTATGTAATATAGGCACAGGTGTGACTGTGTGGTGAGAAGCATGTTGACCAACTACTTGGTTCCGAGTTCAGTCCCACAGCGTGGCACCTTGAGCAAGAGTGTCTTCTATAGCATGCGGCCGACCAAATCTTTGTTGGAGGATATGATAGACGAAAACTGAAAGAAAACCTTCATATATAAATTACGAGGTCAATTGGTTCGACTAAAATCCCTCCAATGCGGTGCCCCAACTTGGCCGCAATCAAAACAAGTACATGATAAAAGATGAAAGAATTATTTTTGAGCAATGAGAGTGGAATGGGCAGTGAATTAGAGCGTTGTACCAAAGGAATTATGGTCGCCCCGAGGCTATAGTAGAAGATATTTGCCCAAGGTGCCAGGTTGTGGGACAACTCCGAACCATGTGGTTAGGAAGCATGTTGGTCACGACTGTGGCCAACTTCGCTCTGCACCTCTCTTGGATCAATTAAATAAAGTACCAATCAACTTCTGATGTAAATGATATCAGCTAAGACCCTCCTCTCAAAAATATATAATGTCAAGTTTGTGAGTGATGTTCTTCGTGTGGGATATTTCACCGAGACCGTGTTTGTGGAGTGTTGCGATCGAATGCGTTACATCCACGATTATTTTCCAGAGGGAGATACCCAGTATTAATCAGGCTGCAGAGTCTCTACATACATACATACATACATACATAAATACATACATAAATACATACATACATACATACATACATAAATACATACATACATACATACATACATACATATATACATGCATACATACATACATACATACATACATACATGCATACATACATATATACATGCATACATGCATACATACATACATACATACATAAATACATACATACATACATACATACAT
>NC_069000.1:31699181-31711744 GCF_001194135.2 Octopus bimaculoides | reverse complement strand
CATACATACATACATATATACATGCATACATACATACATACATACATACATACATAAATACATACATAAATACATACATACATACATACATACATAAATACATACATACATAAATACATACATATATACATAAATACATACATATATACATGCATACATGCATACGTTTATCTGTTACGTTTACTTGTTGCAGTCATTAGACTACGTCCATACTTAGACTCCTCGCTGCAGAATTTTTAGTCGAATAAATCGCTCTCAGTCCTAAACACACCGGCACCTTGTTGACAATTAGTGGTGGGTGCAAACACAGACACAAAGACAAACACGTGCAAGCGCGCATGCACTCGCATGCATACACATACATGTATAGACTTCTTTCAGTTTCCGTCTAACTAATCCATTCAGAAGGCCTTGGTCGGCGATAAACTCTGGTAGAAGACATTTGTCGAAGGTGGTTAGGACGCTTCTTACAACACAGCGACGCCTACACACGCGCGGGGGGGGGGGTCAGTATAATAAGCACCAGTCGAATACTGGGGATCGATGGTATCGACTTACCCTCTCTCGAAGTTGCTGGCCTTATGTCAAAATTTGAAACCAATATTTAGGGAGAATAGTAGTAAATTTCATCTGCTAATGAGAAACGCTAAGAACTACAAAGACTGTTTCTGCTGATTACATATCTCTACAATCAATTGCATCGCATATCAATCCTCCTAAGTATTTACACAGCAGATTTGTGGATAAGTTGCAAATAAATTTACATTCATATATTTAATAGATATACTTCTAATTTCACTGAAACAAACAAACCACTCTATCTATACTTATCTATCAAGCTATCTCTAACTGTTTATCTATCTATCTATCTATCTATCTATCTATCTATCTATCTATCTATCTATCTATCTGTTTTATTTTATTCTATTCCTTACTATTCTATTCAGTCTATCCATTCTATCTATCTGTTCTATCTCTGTCTCTGCTCCTTTTCCCACTTCCTGTAGATCAGATGAAACTGACGATCTGGCAATTAGCGGTGAAAATAGAAGCGGCGAATTCTCATTTTCTTTTTTCATTCATCCATTCATCTAAGCATTTATTCATCCTACAATTCAGTTATTTATGTACCTCTTTTTCATTTAATTATTCAATCAATCATTCATTCATTATTTATTGATTTGTTCGTTATTAGTTCACTCATTCACTTGATCATCCGTTCATCCATCTGCGTATTCGTTCATTTAGCTATTCAGTCATTCTTTCATTCGTCTCTTTGTTCGATAGTCTCCTCGTTCAGATATATAAATTCAAGAGATAATTCCATTAAGTTATCATTAAATTTTCACGTATAAAGACTAACAACAAGGTTTTAGCTTTTGAAGTTAATTTACTAGAAGCTTCCGGCAAAAAGGATTAACTGAAGGATGGCTTCCTTTAATAAGACGTATTGAAGTGTTAGTTGGTTTGTAGTCGGTCAATGCCGTAGTGATGGAGACAGTGTCTCAGCAGACTGACAGCTACAGAGACCAAACTGACAGATGGTAGAGGAACACGGATTGCACAACAACAGCAATCATAATAATAATAATAATAATAATAATAAGGATATTTACTTTTATTAGCCACAGGAACATAGATGATGGGAACATCAAAACAACAGGCAACAATTTGCGTGAAGATTTACATAAAGGATTGGAAGAAGGAAATGATACAAGAGAAATTCCAGCTTGGGTCAATCCAGAACCCCATCCCACAGCCCCAGGATTATCCTGTCCAACAAAGGCACGAATACTTTTCCTCTTGTTGCTCTCCGATCTACAGATTACTGAGAGGTAACACTTTACTTTCTACCCTCACTTTCCTTTCCAAGTGCAACTTAAAACTGTTTATGAGGGCTTGACCGAGAAATAAGGTGTCTTTAATATCACTATAGTTAATTTGCCACAGGGATTTCAAATGAAAAGTATTTTATAAAGATAGGACGAATGAAGTGTGGAGGTTGACACAGAAAAGTATTCCTGTATAATAAAGATTCTATTGATACAGGTTCGCTCTGAATACCAAGGGCAAGAGCTACCTCTCCAAATCTCCGACCTGCAATTCTTGCTTGAGACTAGAACAATTCTTGCTGATAACGCTACTCTCATCTGCCTTTCAGCAAATTTACTACAGTGGGACACCTCAATCTTGACTCTTAGCTTCTTTTAAAAAAAGAACCTAATAAAGGCAAACAGTAAAGAGTGTGTGTCTCAAGTAAACTAAATAAAGATACTGTAGACTTTATTTTAGTATATAATGCAGTAAATTTGCCCTATTGTTACCTTCAACTTCTCTTTTATGTGATGCTAAATAATGAGTACTATTAATTTAAAATCCCTCTGGTAAATAAAATTGATCAACATTACCTCATTTTCTCCCGATACTTTATTTTATCGACCGTGGAGTGATGTAATCCTAACGTGACATCTGTAAGGTTCGAACTGGAACACATACCACAACTCTACTCTAACGTTTCTGGCAACACAATACCTTTAGTAATAGTAACAGTGAAATTCGGTGGATGCGGTACTAGTCAATAAAATTGATTCCAGTACCTTTAATTTAACAACCCCAGAGGAACGAAAAGCAAATTTGATCTAAGCGGATATTGAACTTAGAAAGTGAAAACTCGAAACAAGCTGGAATTTTCTCTAAATAGCTTACAATTCTGTCAATTCAATAATAATAAAGAAAAAGGGAGAAAAGAGATAAGACTTCAAAGAGAATGCTGTGGCATTCTTACATGGCCTAAAGACTGCAAAAACGGTATTACATTGAAGAAGAAGGAGAGGAACAAAGACGAAACTCACGTTTCTTACTGAAAACAATTACCATCATTAATCTTGCGCATGAACAAGTTCGATTTTATAATACAGAAACTAATATTACAGTAACAGTGTAGGCGGCGAACTGGCAAAATTATTATAGAAAGGTTCTCTGTAGCTTGTTGCGCGTGCAGTGAGCCCCATATCCTTGCAGCTCCTCACAATATACATCGTACTATAAACCAGACATGGGCACACTGCAGTCTATGGCACTTTCTGAATCGCACGCACAAAGAAAAATTACCTTCAATGTTTTTAGTAGTACAGCTTATGGGATGATGAGCTATGTGTCATGTTACCTGCTTCTCGAGAAACTTTATCCATGCCTGTTGTAGACTACTGCACTGTAAGTTAACCCACGAAAAGGAGTTTATTTAGCTTATATTGTATGCTATGCTTTGTATTATATGATACGCTTTGACAAGTGTCTCTGACGTACGAGATGGTTTATACACTATGATCTAAATATATGAGCGACTGAGTCCGTATTAATACCGAGAGATAATATTTATTCTTACTTAAACGTGGATGTTCTGTTAGAACAAACTATACTGCAGTAGATACCATTAGAACATCTCTCATATTGGCTTTTGGTACAAAACGAACGCTTATTTATATCACAAGCGGGGAGAAAATCTCCGCCATCTCCAGCGCCGAGACCACTATAATCAACGTTATACAATAATTTCTGCTGATACGCGTCTACAGTTTTAGTGCATGAAAGATTATGGACTTCTTTCACTATTACTTCCACACACTGTTTCTATTCGATATACTGTACCTCATAGATTATGTCATGGTATGTGTTACAGTACTTTCAGATTATGGTGTTTGCTGTACTTTAGATTCTAGCACACAATTTGTATTGAACAATACATTATAGAAGTGTTCTATCATACCTTAGAAACTGTAGGAAATACTCCACTATGTATTGATTTCAAATGTCTGGTACAAGGCTAGTAACTTAGGGTGAGGGAATAAGTCGATTACATCGACCTCAGTGCTCAACTGGTACTTATTTTATCGACTTCTGCAGAATTTGAACTCAGATCGTAAAGGCGGATGAAATACTGCTAAGCTTTTTTCCCGTGTACTAATGATTCTACAAGCTGGTCACCTTAATACTCCAATATATATATAACAGACTTAACAGTTAATTACCCCCTATAGCCTGCCATACTTTGTACAGTACCTTACACATGCTGAGTACTATCTTGCATAAAATAGTTTATGTGATTGCAGATTGGGGTAAGGTGCTAGTAGAGTGATACTAAACGTCGATTAAACAAGCAGATGCGATAATATTTCTAACTCTTGCATGTATAAGGCAACATGATTGTTCTATATACTAGAAATAGTAGCCATTGTACCATTTAGCCCTGATATTAAAAAAGAAATAGGTTTATAGTGACATGAAAGTTGCTCACTATTGGTCAATTTCATCAGGGCTATCAAATCACCAACACAACAGAACATGTATCTAATACTATACACATAAATCCTCTCTATCAATCCTGAACAATCGATATTGCGGTGAATTACGCTTACCAAGGCTGACATATTTTTCAAGAAGACAGAATATTGGATATTGATTCAGCAACCTATGATTGGCGACGCGATGCATCCGATCTCATCTTACAAAAGCTGGCTTTCGTCTCCTATTTAATCGACATCGCAATTTCTTTCATCTTTCAGCTTCGTCTTTTAGCTTCGTTTTCGAATTATATGATGGTTGTTACTTTGGAAATGTGATTGATATTGTTAGCACCTTCCCCCTCGATCGAAGACACATACTATCAACCCGGATTTTTTTTCTGCATATATACAACTACAGAGGTATTAGACAAAATGCGTAGTTTCTTTATTTTAAAAACTTTAAGAGGAAATTAGCTGCTATTTCTAACACTTCAACCACTTGCGTAGAAGCTCGTTGGTACACACTTGGTGTTGTTGTCAATGCGTTTGTTATCGCTGTGCATATTTATATGACCTCTTATACAACAGATATCCGGGAAAAAAACATCAAGATCAAAGATATTCAAATTCACCATCAAAGGAAGAAGCAGATGAGAGAGTTCGACGCTTCACATAATGGACTTTCATAAAAAAACTAAGAGAAAAACAAAATGATATAGGTAAAAAATAAGCGGAAGTTCAATGGCAGTCCTGCTGTGAAAATAAATAGTTTGTACTACTGTTCTTTGTTTTGTTTTATTTTTCTGAAATACTTTTGACATATTGCAATGCTGGTGTTGATTTTACATTTGCGTTATACACGATTTCATTTATGATGCAAAGCTATAGGTCCTATAGTCTAGGAGGTAAGCAGTGGGCTGGACAAGTACGTATGTTCCACAGATCCGTAGACCGAGTCATGCCATAACACCTCCCTGTTCTGGTGTAAACTATGTGATCAGACACACCGTGTCAAGTATACTCAACATTCATCATTTTACTATGTGTTTATAATTTCAGGTTCTTCAATGTTAAAATTGAACAAATTGTATTACTATAATTTGCGCGACAATTTACATTCTGTGGTTTTGTAGTCCATGCTATTTCTATGAAAAGGGACGTGAAGATAGTAATGTCATGTTGTTAACTCCTGTTAGCATCGTAGAAGTATCGTTATGACCTACAAGTCTGGATTCTAAACCTGGCGGAGCTCATCCATTTCCATGTCTAAACGCAGCGAATTCCTCTAATGAAAATATGAGTGTGTATGTGCAAGAAAGAGAGAGGGAGAGAGACAGAGAGAGAGAGAGAGAGAGAAGACGATGGGTGGAGGGAGAGAGAGGAAAAGAGAGAAAGAAAAAATGGCAATATTAAGGGATGGTTAGTTTATTTATCGATCTCAGAAAGATGAATGTTGGCCTCGGTAGAGTACAGAAAGTCGGAACTATCAGAACATTGTTTATGATGCCTGAACGATTCTGCCTGATTTGTGTGATGAGAAGTGTGAAGTTGTTAGTACGAACACATTCTTCCGTCCCACACACACACATGTGTGTGCCTGTGTGTGTGTGTGTGTGTGTGTGTGTGTGTGTGTGTGTATTTCAATTTACGTAATTTCTCACACAGTGGTAGGCGGTCGAGAAGAGAGGAATGATCATATCTACACGTGTTGCTTAATGTGCAGTAAAAGATACTTTCCACATCATATACATTAAATTGCACATTGACTTTTGTCATATATTTCTTATATACATATTCCCGCATCGAACTGTTCATTGCTGCATCTTTATGATTTGCTTATTTCATAACAGTAGATATAGTATTCATCTTGTCCTTTGTATATAAAAGAGTGTATGGATTTGAGATAGAGCGGCATATTTCAATTCATAGATTTTTTATTGCTATTCTTGACAATACAATAACCACGTAATAAATTCGTCGCAAGCTCGTACGAACAAGACTTGAGCTCAAATCCTGGCAAGATCAGCACAACCTTTTATCATTCCCAGATCAATGGCAACAAGTACCAGACAAATACTGCATCGGCGTAATTACGAAATCGTTCAGGAATCATTTTTTAAAATAGTTTATTCATGATTTTTTTTCTAACATGACATGAGTTGTTGTTCTTTTGTTTTTGTTTTTTTTGCTTTCCTTTTTGATACATGGCACTAAAAATAAATTTAGTTTCAATTTATACAAGAATTTCTGTCTTGCATTTATTATTATTGTTGTTGTTGTTTTTGCTGATGTTAAGTTATTGATGTTGTTATTGATTTTTATTTTACTTCAAACGCTGTTTTTAGGATTAGAATTCCTAGACGCTTAAAATTGGTAAGATTAAAATCTCGACAAGTAGACAGTTATACGCAACGGCACACTTGGAATAATTATTTGAAATTATCTTTGTCTTGTTTTGCAGAATCTCTGGATTTCTATCCTATTTGACGCTTCGCTAAACACTCATATTGTTTCTTTTTTTTCTATCTTTTAAAATTATGCTTGTGTATTTTTAATTTTATTTTCGTGTTTTGATTTTTTTCTCTGATCTTTTCTTTATTACTTTGGAAATTTTCCATTCATAAAAATAAAAAAAAAAAACTCTTCAATTTGGCAACGGAAGAAGACAAATTACTAGAAACGTTGATGTAATTTGATATGCTGTATATCAAATTTGTTCTTCAATGGACCAGCATGGCAGCCACTAACGAAAGGCCTCATTGCTATTAGAGTTAAATCTATCATAAGTTACGTCATACTGAGATACACTCCGAAACATTCATTCGATAATATAACACTAGATACGAGGTGATCGTTACTGCACAGTTAGAGTTCCATGGTCTGTTGCATTAGGGTTGAGTCTACACAACTCGTTCTTCAAACTTGTATTCTTAGAACGTGCTGGAATTTTAAGTTGTCTTCTTTCTATCGGGCGTCGATACAATATAGCATCAGTAATATTACTGGATATATTCAGTTACTTACATTCTCTTATAAAATAAATTCACCTTTCCTTAAATAGATGTATTGCAATTATGATTTTGATGGCTAGTGCAATTTTCGGGATAGAATTCAGTAACCTTTTGATATCTAATAATAATACTATAGGCACATGGCCCGCAATTTTTCGTCAGTTGATAACATCGATCCTAGTACTCAGTACTTCGTTTTATTTAACGTTGCGACTTGGTTGTGCTGTTAGAGCGTTTGTTACATTGCCTGACACTTATTTGATCCACCTCTTTGTGCTCTTATTTTACCACACCGAGGTAAAATTTATCTTTCGGGGTTGAAAAAGTACCACTCCAGGGCAGCGGATCAATTGAATTGCTAGAGTACCGTACAGTCCATATTGCAGTATTCGTTCTGGCCTTCTTCGTCCTGATTTCAAACCTCATCGATTTTGTCCGATAAAATGGAAAGATAAATGAAAAATAACAGTGATGCTTTTGTCAGGAATTGTGACTAAAAGACAATTATTACCAAATTAAAATCGTTCGTTGGTTTCGATTCGAAGATCGGCTTCGGCAGCGATGGGATATTGATGAACCTATTGGTTCCAAATGAAGTGTGAGAATTCCATTTACTTCGATACATTAACTTCTTGAAAGAATTAAGATAATTACGAATAAAGTAGAGACATTTTATTTTCAGTTCTTTGAATCATCCTATTTCAAACATGTACCTACCAGAAGTTAACAAGGGAATTCCCATCAACGCCTGTTCATATCACCGAGACATTAAACCACTGTTGGATACGAAGTCGCCAACCGTGACTTTGTGTAGTCATTTGTCCACGTAGAAATAACTATCAATTCTGCTTCAAATCACTTTTATCGTGTTATAAAGGAAAAATGCATTTAAAGCACATAATAAAGCATGGGGTGTTTAGAGCTTGTGTATCATTAATCGCAGGTTTTCCCGATGAAGGATGAACTGGCATTAAACAACAGAAGATAACGTGCAAGACTGCCAATGTTGGAATTTTTATCTTAGCTTATTGGTTTACATTTTGAAAATAGATTTTTATTTTACTCGCTTCAGTCATTAGACTGCGACCATGCTGGGGCACCGCCTTGAAAAATTTTTAGTCGAATGAATCGAACCCACTACATTTTTTTAAAGCTTGGTCCTCATAACACCGGTTGTCAGGCAGTGACGGGAGACAACTGCAGACAAAAAGACGCGCACACACACGAGCATCTTTGGGTTTCCATCTATCAAATTCCGCTGACAAGGATTTGGTCGGCCCAGGTGCCATGCAGTGGAACTGAACCCGAAGCCATTTGGTTGCGAAGCAAGCTTCTTACCACACAGCCACTTTCTCTTGCATACCTCA
Source organism: Octopus bimaculoides (assembly GCF_001194135.2). Lineage (NCBI taxonomy): Eukaryota > Metazoa > Mollusca > Cephalopoda > Octopoda > Octopodidae > Octopus > Octopus bimaculoides. Next base: position 31,703,083 of record NC_069000.1, on the reverse strand, counting down.
AAAAAATTCTTGAAAATAATTCCTATCTAATATGAGAATACGTCATGTGCATTTATATATTTACTTCCTCTGCAGCTTTTGAATATTAAGACTAGTGTGAGAATGAAAGGAAGAGATATCAAGTGTGAAGAGAGAACAGTGAGAAATAGAGGAAATATGAGAAGGGAATGAATATTAGAGTTTCTTAGGGACAGAAAAGTAATATTTAACGCGTGAAAGTGTGGGATTGTGTGTAGGAGGAGCGAAAGCAAAACGAGATTCAATTAGGGAGAGATAGAAAGAGAGCGGGAAGGAAGAGTAGGAATATGTTACAGAAGCCTTCACATTACGATATCATTATTCTGAGGCAACGAGCTGGCGGAATCGTTAGCAAGCCCGGCAAAAGATTTTGAGGCATTTCGTCTGTTTGCACTTATTAGTTCAAATTCCGCGAAAGTTGACTTTGCTTTCCATCCTTTCGAGATCGACAAAATAAGTACCAGTTGAGTACTGAGGTCGATATGATCCATTTACACCTCTCCTGAAATTACTGGCCTTGTGCCAAAGTTTGAAGCCATAGCTGGATCTATACTTACATCATTCCCTATTTCTGTATAATTAAAGAGTAAATAAATTCAGCAAATGATCAATTGAAAATCATTATGTTGCATTGTCTTTGGTTATTTCTTCAATGCGAATTAGTTCATGCAGCAAACTCTTTTTTGACGTGTGAGCATTTCAGATGACATTCATTTAAAAACAGAAACAATATAATAATCAAGATTACTGAACAAAATACTAGTTCTAAAGGCCATAATTTTTCCTAAGTGCTATTTCACGTGTGTGTGTGTGTGTGTGTGTGTGTGTGTGTGTGTGTGTGTGTGTGTGTGTGTGTGTGTGTGTGTGTGTGTTTGTACGTGCGTGTGCGTGTAAGCCTTAGTTCCAGTCTCTCCTTGTGCAGTATGTCACAAGAAGAAATCTCCACTTAACACTCTTAAAAGCGATATCAAGCTCTTAATCCAGACCCGAATATTTCTTCAGTGATAGTATCCTTTGGGTTACTCGGCCCACCTCTTAACATGACTTCTTAATTTTTGATACGATCGCATCAAGAAATCGTTAACATAGTCCGAAAGCAATATCTTTGGAAGACGTCGGTAACTTCATCTGTCTCACAACCATAAATCACCGGTAGCTTGAAGATAGATGTATACAAGTAGAGCTTTGTATCATGGCTGATATAAATATATTGTACTATATTCTTATTCTGTCTTTTGTACCTAGCCGCTAATATTATGCATTGATGTTTTTTGGTATGAGCGGTGCCGTTTTAGTTGTTTTAACCTTGAATATGTGTTATTTACAGTCATAATAATTGATGAAAGGCAAACTTCCACTTAAAAAGAAACGGTGCGGGGAAGTCAATGAAAGAAGAACAGTTATATAATCTTAAATTTAAGGACTGCATTACACAAATTAAAAATGAAACCAGCAGCTCTTTAAGCTGCAACATAACTAAATCCTCACAAATGAAACAGAAACGTCTCTAATACATAAGAAATGTTTTGCTATGGCTAAACATAGTATTGATATTTCTCCATTCATGTTAAATAAAGATGAACGGAGAGTAAGCAAACAGTCAAATGTGAACTGCTCTTTGCTGGTTGTTTTATGAACATAACATTTCTTTTACGAACGCTGCTCATCTGTAACAGAGAATTAACAGACTGTGTAATTACTTTCGTGTAATATTCAGATTTGAATGATTCTCTTAAAAACAAAAACAGATTTAACGTTATTTCTGCAAAACACAAAATGTTTCTATCATAATTCATGAAAGTTCAGACACTTCATTTACCATAATTTTGGCTGTAATTATCAGTGGCTTTGATTTGAATAACTATCATGTCGTAGACATTTTATTATATATACTACAATAGTTGAAAATGAAATAGGTCTAAGTCTTTACAATTCTGTCAAACGTACCTTGCGTGAGAGAAATTTTCCTCTGGGAAATATTATTGGATTCACAAGCGGTAATTGTTCTTCCACCTTGGGCGACAAAAGTGAATTCCTAAAATTATAGAAATATGTCGTACCTTCTATTTTATTATGAAACGTGACTTTTATTATTTTGCTCTTTCCTTAGTCTTACTGTCAGCGTGTTGCCGTCAATTTTAGAGACTTTGCTAAAATATTTTAATATTACTTTTCTTACAGTAGCAAGACAGAACGGCAGTTAACCACATTTCAAAAAGGTGTTGCGACAACTTTCCACAAATTCCCTAAACTTTCTCAAATAAGGTACCTTTCCTCAGAAGTGAATCAAACGTAGACAAATCTGACGATTCCAGGTGAATTTATGAGATACTAAACAATCACGGACTCAAGCACATGCTACTTATTCTTCATTATGTACGGAAGAATGTGAATTTACTGGATATTGAATTACAGTCTGAGCATGTCAGTTGCTTTTGTCTGCATTTAATGACATTTATCAGGATACAGACATCTCGTGAGTCACTTCACCAAAGATGAATCACAGGTATATATTAAATTATCAGAAACGGATTCAAGCAACGAAAGTAATTACAAAAATATTAATGATGTTTACCTGGGAGGAAAGGCATCAGCACATTTAATTAACGGAACTTTTGATGATGTAATCAATGTTAGAAGATTTCAGACTGATTGCATGAAATGCCAAGTGAAATTATGCATTCAAATAAGAAATATGTTTCCTTTCAGTGGAGATGTAGTTATTGCTGAATTAATGACATTAAAAGCAAAGGTAGCTTACTATCGCAGTGTAAGTCCTGCATCAGTTATTTAACTATTTGTTTATTCCCCAACCTTTGTGTCAGAAAGAAGTCCTAATGATCTTGATGATCAATGAAGATATAACAGCAGACGGTTTACCGCTCTCTCTCTATAGAAAATACTTCTCAAGTTAAAAGACTTAAAAGATGGAGTTCATAATTCAGAATGTAATTCATTATCCGAATTTAAGAATTATTTAGCCACTTCACCACATTTGACAGCATGACTTCAAAGAAGAATCTCTCTAATGAACTACGTCATAACAAATAGCACTAATTTTTTCTTTTAACCGTTGAGTGTAACACACAGATTAATTGCAAAGCCATCTTTGCTAGAAATATCATGGAAAGCACAATGTAGGAACCCGGAAAAGAATTAGTCAAAGTCTCGGAAGACGTTTCTGTAAGCAAAAAATAACTAGAAGGAATTAAAAGAAAGAAAAAAAAGAAACAGGCTGAAAATAAGACGAAGACTTCTGCTCAACGTTTAAAATTAAGTTAAAAACTGTGATGTTATTTTTATAATCTGGGTATTCTTTCTTTTGAATCTTCCTCACCCACTTTTTGTCCTGAGTGCAATCTGGAATCTTGCTGAAAATCCTATTGACAATCCAGGCAACTCGTTGGCTGTCTAATTCTAAAACTAAGACTGCCTATGACTGAGTTCACTCGCCTAAAGACGGCCCATATATTTCCCAATAATTTCTTTCTTGTATTTGTTTAGTGACGAAATTGGGCCTAAACCACCAAATTTATGATCAACGTCATCTCAGTCGTCATCATCGATATCCTTTATGTTTTACCTTTTACTTGTTTCAATATTAGACTGCGACTATGCTGTGGCACCACCTTCAGGTATTTTAGTCAAGCGGGTCGATCACAGTACTTACTTATTTTAAGTCAGTTTTTTGTTTGCCTAACTGCTATATTACAGGAATATAAACAAACGAACATTTGTTGTCAAGTGGCAGTTGGACATAAACGCAGATACAACCACACACATACATTCATTTATAACATATATATATATATTTGTACATGTACATACATATGTATATACATACGTATATATATATATATATATATATATATATATATATATAT
>NC_069000.1:31695474-31698766 GCF_001194135.2 Octopus bimaculoides | reverse complement strand
AGAGAGAGAGAGAGAGAGAGAGAGAGAGAGAGAGAGAGAGAGAGAATTGCAATGTCTGAAGAAATTTATAAGACTTTGTCTAGACTGCAATTATGAATCCAAAGTCTCGCATTTCATTTATATTTGGCAATATATTGGGCTTGACTTCCAACGTTTGTCTCAAGATGCATAGACAAATTATTCAGTTTCAGCCACAAATGAAATCCACCGAATATTGTGGTGAAACAAAACTGCAAAACAGTTTAGAATCCATTGGCATATGATCACAATATACAGCAATAGTGATGGTGTATATACAACAATTGTGATGGTGCATTTTCCCTAATGCAGGATTGGTACGTTTCTAAATTAGCATTTGAGCTCATGACTTGCGGGGATATAACTCGATACTGCGAAACACGTAGCTTCATGATTCTATTTTCTCTCTTACGATTCTTCCCACATTTAGTTTTATATACTTACCTAGCCTTATAGCGGTTGTATTAATACTGCTTGAAATGTCGAGATTCAAGAAATATTTCCGCCTGAAGAGATCGGCAGCGAATAAATGGAGTGTAAATTATAAGCTCGACAGACAAGTTTGTTGGCAGTCAGAGACAGACAAACAAATAGATGAACAGATATTCAACGTTCCATAGATGTTGTTCAGATATGTATCGATTATGGTTCTTCCAAAATTTAGCAATTTCTGTAGGTAATTAAGTTAACTGATATTCTAACACCACCCATTTGCGATTTTAAAGAGCCATATATAAAAATATGTATTTGCTATCTTTTAAATACAAAAGTAATCATAGCTGATTGAATGAGAACACCAACGGTGAGTGTATTTAATATTCAGAAGCCCTCCTCACGTTTGTTCGCTCAAACTACAGTTCAACTGTTTCTAAAGATAGTCGCTAAATTCTGCCAACTGAAATGGAATTGCTTGACTGAAGAGATCAAACGAAATCAAACGAGATGAACCCATGTCCGTTTCTTCATCGGTTTGTTTTCAAGATGGGAACCAGTTTCAACAACATTGTATTATATTTTTAAAATGTGGATTCGTTGATATTACTGGTATTATGTATGCTGAATGTTCCCTTTTTCCTTTTAGCTTTTAAACAATTTAAGAGGGGATTTTGACTGATAATTACAAGGATGACACTTATTTGAAAATATTGAACACATTATATATTATATGTGAGACATTGTGAAAGTATGTAAAAAAAACCAAAAGAAGGAACGCACGTGTGTGGAACACAAGTCTTTAAAGTGATCAAATTCACAATTCAAAGTTTTGCAAAATGGTTATTAATAAAGGACGCAACATGCGGGCAACTTACAAACTTCAATAACAAGTATAGGAAATGTTCACGAAACAAAAAGGAAAAGAAAAGATGAACAGATGTTTTGTATGAGAAAGTAGGAAATGGAAAATAGTACTGAAATTAACAAGAAATTAATACCCAACATTGAAACACCTGTATTGTATAAATATTGCGGTTTAGAACGGCAACTGCTTATATGTATATGATTAATGAGACACGGAAGATGGAAGATACAACAGTTTATATTTTCGACACATTTAGTATCGATCCCACACGAGTGGGATACTTAACAACTGGTCCAGAAGCATCTGACGCGGTAGATGTGTCTCTTCCGGTGATAAACAGATACACTACATGTGGAGGATTTTGCTAAAAGACTTAAATGATCAACAAGGTGTTTGTGTTAGCATTGTCCAACCATATATGTATTTTATACATATAGTAGACACGTGTGTGTATGTGTGAATATGTATACAAATATATATAAAATTGTATACGTGCGTTGTGGTTATGTATGTACACATGTGTATTTGAATGCTTTTATGCATATATGCATATATTAACACACACCCCCGCAAATACACACACGCACACCTATATACACAAATATAGCGATAATTATTATAAGCAGTTAATTAGCACTCTTCAGCCCTCATGGTTTTAATATGTTATTCTTGGGCGTCAAACTGTTGCTCGCCATATCATTAATTTTTCTCTAAATCGGAAGAAATACCAGCAGTAGCTGTTAGTTATTGTAATTCCTCCAAAAAGGTGTATTTGTTAATCCCATTTGCTTCCCACCAGTTGCCCTCAGGGGCCTCTGAGATATTCAAATTCTAAGAACAATTGACTTGTCGCAAATTCTGAGTCGAGTGGTTGCCATATTGAAACTTACACCAATCAAAGCACAAATCTTATTAGGATATTCCAATTCACACATAAATTCTCGTTAACATCATCAACAATAGCATGTATTTCTTATTGCATTCCATTACACAATATAAATTATAACTTTCACCCTGTTTAAGATATACACATGCCCTCAACATAGCTAAGTATAAATAAATAATAAACAATAGAAAAAAATAAGCCAAAGGAAAACAAATATATGACAATAAATGTTGAACTCGCTAATTTAAAGATTGAATGTCGAACACATATTCCTAGTTTCACCATATATTTTACATTTTAAAAAATGGCACTTCGTCGATTACGACGATGATGTTTCCAGTTGATTCGATCATCGGAACAGCCTGCTCGCGAAATTAACGTGTAAGCGACTGAGCAATCCATAGAAAGGCGTCTGTGTGATTCCGCGTGACAGAGAATGTGACAAGGCCGGTCCTTTCAATTACAAGTACAACTCATTTTTGACAGCTGAGTAGAGCAACGTAAAATAAAGTGTCTTAAACTTAAAAACTCAACACACCGCCGGGAATCGAACTCACAGCGTTACGGTCGTGAGCCGATTACCCTAACCACTAAGCCACGCGCCTATTCTACGCATATTAGATTACGTACTGACCAAATTCGAACGACATAAATTTTCCTATATACGTATGGACACATTTACCTATTTCTTTAATAATGACTTTATGGTTTTATAGCCATGAAAATACCTTATTTGACTTTCGAGAACCCGGTGAAGTTATATGAGGTTGTAGGTTTAATTAAACCTAACGAGTTTTGAATAAATCATCGTTTTATTAAATTATAAATGTTATGTGAATGCACATATATAATAAACAACACGCTTTAATGTATGATAAATGCATGTGTGTGTACGTTTTTGATTCTATTTCTTCGAAAATTATCTTTACATGACACCGCTTTCCAATGGATGTTTCGCTGCGGGAAGTGTTCACTAAACGAAATTTACAAGTGTTGAGTCTGTAATAATTTTGTGACACTACATAGAAATATGTCCGCTTTTTGCACACACACACACACACACACACACACACACACACACACACACA
>NC_069000.1:31691540-31695464 GCF_001194135.2 Octopus bimaculoides | reverse complement strand
ACACACACACAAACACACACACACACACACACACACACACACACAAACGTACACACATACACACACATACACACAACACTCACGCGGGCACGCACACTCTCATATACAATGTATAAACTAATAAACGAGCACACAACGATATATAAATAATCCATGTGTACGTACGTATGTACGTATTGATGGATAGATGTATTTATATATGGCTATAAAAAATAAATATATGTTTGTGGAGTAAATCATAGATGAAAAGATATCTATGAAAAAGATATGATTTACTGAGCTCAATGCTTTGGCCAGTATAGCGCGTAACAAAGCTATACCTTGTTCTTTATAGCTAAATATAAATAAATATTAGACAATAGAACAAATAAAGCAAAGTGAAACGAAGTATAGAACTTACCTTTTTTGGAACTGATAAAAAATGTTTGTGTCTGTTGGTATTGGAACTTATGCTGTATGAACAGCCTGTTGGATAGAAAGAAAAAGAGAATAGATATTTATTGTTTGGGTTGGCACTTAGATCAGTGTATAAAATTTATGTAAATATCAGCGAAAATAATAACAACAGTAATAATAATAATAATAATAATAATAATAATAATAATTACAGCAACAACAATAATAACAATATCGATAATATTAATTTCTTTGACGCTGAAGGACCTACTCACATACAATAGAAAAACGTACACCTTCAGATTACAAAACCTACAGCGGCAGACGTGACACCGTTATGTAAAACTGAAGGTAGTTATGATGAAGATATCGGTTTCAAATTTTAGCATCAGGCTAGAAATTTGGGATGAGGGGGTAAAACAATTACATCGACTTCAATGTTGAACTGGTACTTATTTTATCCATCCCTAAATGATGAATAGCCAAGTTGAGCTCGGCGGAATTTATACTTAGAAAGCAAAGACAGGCGACATGGCTCTAAGCATTTTGCTCGGTGTTCTAACGATTCTGCCAACTCGCCGTCTTCGTTTGATAAATATATCAAAAACACGATGAACATTTGAAAATATATTGATATAGATTAAGAAAATAAACATAGAATAATTGTATGAATATATAAGATACACTAGGATCAAAACAAGATATGATTAAGCAAAGCAAAACACATATTAGAGTTGTTGGTTCATTACAGTGAAATTTTTTGTCATCGTTTGCATAGTAGATAACTTTTGGCTGGATTCAACTTCCTTTTTCTATTTTGCTTTTGTCTCATTTTCTTTTCTTCATCGACTGCTTACCGCTATTCGCTGATCTTCACTGCATCCATATCATTACAATTGACGCGATGATACTCTTAGATGGTGGAGGGAAGACCGCCGAGGTTGAAGCGTATTCTTAGTCACTGGAGCAACTGTACCTTCTGTCAACCACAATCATCTTCAATTCCAACTTCACTGTCGCTGCCGGTTATGGCTAGACAAAACAAGAGACCTCCAGCTTCCTTGCTAGTCACTGGAAAAAAAGACAAGGCTATCTCCGCTAACAATTCTATAACTTTTCCTGGCGCAGCTGTTGGAGTGGCACCTTCCCAAGTCTACAGTTGTTGTCGGTGTTACTATTTTCTGTGCATTTCTGTTTTATAAACGTTCCTATTCAACAGAAATGACTCTTAATGCCGCAAGTATGATAGCAGGGCTGTCTGCACAATCAACCTCGTGAGTCTCTACATTCATATTTAGGCACAGTTTCTGGATAATTCTGTGCATTCGAGAAGACGTAAAATGGCGCAAGTCTATACTGACCTCTCCTGACAACGCATCATTGTTTGTGAGAAGCGAGCTTACATCATTCCATATTGCTCCCCAAAGGAAACAAGAAGAGCATATATTACTAATGATATACCTTCTTGTAAACCTTGTTTTGCACTTAACCATACACTGATGTATGAAAGAATAAGCGGAGGCTTCGTGTATTATTTTGCCTGTGATTCAGATCAGGCTTCAGTTTTCAAGAACAGGTCGATGTTACAGTGTGATATGCCTCGATCAATGGATAATCGCTTCTTTCAATTGTTCTTATGCTCTTCACTTTTAGAAATTGGTAGTCACAACAGATTTCTTCCTGGTGCGTGGCTTAATGGTTAGGGTATTCGGCAAACGATCGTAAGGTCGTGAGTTAGATTCCCGTTGTCCTATTGAACAAGGCACTTTATTTCACGATGCCCCATTCTACTCAAATGTTAAAAATTAGCAGTACTTGTATGCCAAAAGCCAAAAGTCAGCCATGTTACGATCTGTACCACGCTGAACGATAACTACGTGGAGCGTACAAATGTCTGTGGAGTGCTCAGACACTTGCACATTAATTTCACGAGAGGCAGCACCGCTAATGGAATCAACTAGAACACTCGTCGTAGTAACCGATGGAGTATCAGATTTTTTCTTCATCTTCCTGTCCATTACCAAACAGGTAATGAGTCAAACAGTTTATAATAGCAATCTTGATGAAGTTGTTTCTGGGCTTGCACCTATTCAAATAATGTAGATAAAACTGCATTTTTTCTTTCCACTATTAAACACATCTCACAGGCCTCGCGCGCGTGAATTCAGTGAGTCAGAGAGAGAAAGAAAGAGCGAGAGAGAGAGAGAGAGAGAGAGAGAGAGAGAGAGAGAGAGAGAGAGAGAGAGAGAAACAGACAGATAGACAGAGAAAGAAATAGAATGAAAGAGAAAAGAAGAGGAAGAGAAAAAGCTTCTGCCATTATTATTGCTGTTATTATATTTGAAGCATTTGAAAAGCACTTTCATTATCCGAAAATTCATATTTCCCTTTCTTCTGAAACGCCTATATGTCAATGCGTAATATTTGTGTTTAATTACGTTCTCATTTGTTTAATATTTACTGAAATATTGGAGTATATCCTTGAGTAGAGTTTATCGTTCTCGGTGTAGTTGTTTTGTCACTATTAATATAGATATTGAAGACATCCAAAGCAAAATGCTATGATAGAGTATCTTTTTCCCCAAAGGAAGAATATATACTCAAACTTAATAAATTCATTCGTTTTATAATGGTACTTAAGTAAAAGAAGAAAGTTTTCCGCGTTTAAAAGCCCTTAGTATTCCAAACTTAAAGACCCAAAGTAAACACATATCGACAATGCAACAAAAAATAATAATGATGATAATAATAATAATAATAATAATAATAATAATAATAATAATAATAATAATAATAATAATAATAATAATAAATGCCCTGATGCATTACCAAGCACTGTCTTTCATAGATTCTGATCTTAAGTGATTGGAAGTGTTACCATGTACAAGTTTTGTCTTGGTTTAAAACTTGGTATAAAAGATGGATGATGATGATGATTATGACGACTACGACGACGACGAGGAGTGAGAGGGGGGAATTATAATAACAGAAAAGTACTATGAACACCAGCTAGAAAGCTTGAAAGAAAATAAGAATTACAATGATTTTGTTTGACTTCCCCATAATGACTGACCGTATTATAGAAGCCAGAACACTACCAGATATGGTTACATAGGACGAAAGAAAAAAAAAAACAATGTGAAATCATAGATTTTGCAATGCCAAAGGATAATGGAGAGGATATCATATTTTTTTTTTTTTTTAAAGCGAAAAATACCACGACTTGACCGGAGGTATAAACAGATTGTAAAAGACAAAGGTGACAGTTGCTCCTGTGGTAATTGCTACACTTGGTACAGCACCCAGACTGCTGCATAAGGAGTTTGGAACTGGCACACGCATGGTCGAATTGCAGCAAAGTGCAATCCCATTTTCTTCAAGAATACTCAGAAAGAATCTTGAGATTTGAGGAGATTTGGTGTCACCAAACTTCAATAACATAGCATGTAATAATAATAATAATAATAATAATAATAATAATAATAATAATAACAACAACAACAACAATAATAACAACAACAGCAACAA
>NC_069000.1:31687092-31691530 GCF_001194135.2 Octopus bimaculoides | reverse complement strand
AACAACAACAACAACAAGAGACCATCTCGTCTCGGGATGTCCTGTGCTGACACCAAACGAATACAAAAATCGCCATGATATGATAGGACAGTATTTACACTGGAAATTATGTAAACACTACAAAATCATCACTCATGCTTACTGATATGGACATCATCCTGAGACAGTCGTTGAAGGTAAAAATATCATTATCCTCTTGGATTTTCCAGTCGTCACCGACAGAACGATCCAGGCTAATCAACCAGACGTAAATATTAAAGACATGGAAGAAAATACTTGTAGGCTACTAGATGTAAGTGTTCCTACTGATAAAAATATACCTATCAAGGAATTTGACAAACTAAGTAAATATAAGGACATGGAAATTGAAATACAAAAGATGTGGCATCTTAAAACGAGAACTGTACTTGTTCTTGTTATTGTAGGTGCTCAAGGTATGATACAAAAAGGGATGTCAGAAACATCTAGATAAGATCCTAGAAGAACCATGTCTCAGAGAAATCCAAAAGATTGTACTGACAAGTACTGAGCACATACTTAGAAAACCCTTATCCATTTAAATGTCTGTGTTGTATTATGTAAAGATATTTCGCTACTTCCTGTCCCCAAGGTTTCAGTCATACTGTAACATCTCTTATCCTTTACTCACCCCAGGACACTAGGTGCGTCTCGGCAAGTCATTGTAGCAAACTTGCAGATTAAAAGTAAAATAACAACAACAGCAATAATAATAATAATAATAATCAACACTGCTGTTTGTGAAAGATAGCCTATCACCATTGCTGTTTTTGAGAGTTAGACTGTCACTATTGCTGTTCGTGATTTGTACGATATGCCTCGCACAGATACTAAGGAAAGTGACATCGTGGAGGAAAATTAAATCATCTGTTATATATGAATGATGGAAAGACCGAACATAAAACAAATGGCCTAGCTTCAACAGTACAGATATTTAGTAAGGATATAGGAATGGAATTTGGGGCTTAAAAGTGTGGTATGCTTATAATACAAAGAGGCAAAGTAGTGTCGTCTGATGGTGCAGAGCTACCCAACGGTGAGAAAATCTAGGATATTCAGACTAATGGATAGAAATACTTGAGGATTTTAGAATACGACAAAAGCAAAGAAAGTAAAATGAAGGAAAGCTTTAGGCGAGAATATATCAGAAGAACCAAATTAATTATAGGAAGTAAGCTCAATGGAAGAAACAAAATCTGGGCACTTAATGTGATATGGTGCAGGTGTTATTAGGTGGACAAAGAACGAGTTTGAGGAAATGGATAGGGAAATAAGAAAAGTGATGACAGTTACCAAGGAACTACACCCCAAAAAGCGATGCTGATAGACTGTGTGTCTAAAAGCAAGGGAATGCTTATAACACAAAGAGAACAATCTGAACAAACAGCAGAGTGAATCCCTGCTTGCCACTGTTGGAATCAACAATACAATACCTACTGAAATCGTGATGCATCCACAAACATTTAAGAAACAAGATGGAGAAAGAGCAAACAACTGGAAAGTGAAATCACTGCATGGGCAATACGTCAGAGAAATCGAAGGAAAAGACAAGATCAACATTTGGAGATGACTAAGAAAATGTGATCTGGAAGGATGCACTGAGGCATTGATATGCAGGGCCTAGGAACAAGCTCTGAAAACTAATTACACCAAGTTCGAAATAGATAAAAGTAGCGAATCGCGCGTTTGTAGAATATGTAGCAGCAGAAACGAAACAATCTCACATATTGTGATTGAGTGTAGCAAGCACTACAAAAGGAGGCACGATAACGTGGCTAAGTTCGCCCACTGGAGGCTATGTGAAAAGTTCGGCCTGAACAGAGCACGCAAATGGTACGAAGATGAACCAGGAGTCACCGAGAACAAGGAACATAAGATACTGTGGGATTTTACAACCCAATGCGACTCTCTAATCGAGGCTCGGAGACTAGATGTTGTTGTTGTAGATAAAGAAATAAAGGAAACCAAGATCATAAATATTACAATACCTGGTGATGCATGCATCAAAGAACTAGATTGAAAAGTACAGACTACTAAAATACAAAATTTCAAGAATGTGGACTATGAAGAGAGTATCTGTCATTCCAGTTCGGATCACTAACGACGAAGTTCGGGAAATATGTCAAAGAAATCGGAATTGACATGAGGGTAGAGTAAGCCCAAAAAACTGCTCTGCTGTGGACAGCAAAGGTTTTGAGATTGGTACTTCGATGTTGAACGTCTCCCACGATAATTAAGGAGGAGGGGAAGAAGGAAGCGGAGGAGGAGAATTGTTTCTGTTTTAAACACTGCGCCAGCAATTTTGAGGGGAGGAGTTTTGTCAATATCATCGATCCCAATACTAGATTGGTATTTTAGTCTAGATGGAGGAAGATTTAGGTTGACTTCGGTGGGATTTGAACTTCAAATGTAAAGTATGAGAAGAACGGACAATAATAATAATAATAATAATAATAATAATAATAATAATAATAATAATAATTTCTAATTGATGTATCAATACCAGCAGATGACAATGTTTCCCTAAAAGAAATGGAAAATCTTTAAAATACAAAGACCTGGAAATAGAGGTAACTCGAATGTGGAATCTAAAAACAGAAACAATTCCTATAATAGTAGGTGCCTTAGGTATAATAAAATAATATTCAGACAAATACATAACAAAAACACCAGAACTTACAAATATATATAACATACAGAAAATTGCACTACTGGGCACTGCACACATCCTACGCAAAACACTTTCAATACAGTAACCATAAGAGCATCACAGCAAACCACAGCACATACCCAAGGCACACAGAGCTGCACTCGGTAGTGAAGTGAAAGTACGTTATAAAAATAAAACTACTGAACAATAATAATAATAATAATCGTATTTGAACCATAATACTTATCATAAACGCGTCCGTACAGAAAACAACCACATACAACAATGGATTATATAAAACTGGGTGTAGTAAGGAAAACATGCAAAACAAATAAAGAAAAATGTAGATTTTTCGTTTTATTGTTTTGAAAGAGAAGCTTCCGTACAGAATATGGTCTAGCTCGACTACCGAGTGCATGTGTCCGCCAATCCATAGCCTCATATAGATAGGCGTCGCATAACAAGTTTAGATAATCATATAGGATCATATGTACTCCAAAATTGCGTTAATCAATTACAATACACAACAGGAGTAATTATTATTAATAGATGAAAATATTTGGAGTTACTGAAAACCTATTTTTTCTTGTAAGAGAAAACACAGATCAAAAGGCTACTGATCAAGAGTGTTTTTCCCTTTCTATTCCTTGCACACATTTTGCAATAACAATTATTTAAGTATGAAGGCATCAGCAAACAGCTATAGTTTTATTAACATTCGGATTCATATCCATTTGTTATTTCGAACATATATTATGAATTTCCTCATCAAGTTCATTCTATGTTTTCTCTTTAATTATTTTCTTTATTTTAGCTGGATATTTATGTACAGCTTCAGGATCTGAACTAGCAACTTCTGTGCTTTTCACACCTTTTGCACTTAGAAGTTATAGAATTTTGTAGCCAAATATTGCTAGTAAAACATGTTTGTTAGCCTTTTATTTATTTATTTATTTATTTATTTACGCGTGAATTGTACCTGACAGATTGTTCATTATATTATTGGAATCAATGGAAATTCGTTTCTGATCACAATTTTCGAATCAAAGGGAGTGTTGAGAGATGCTCTATTTCAGTTACTGTAGAACTTCGATTCGTAATACATAATGTTTCATGATGTAAACGGCATTTTCGTTTGATCAAATAGTTGCGCCAAATATTTCAGTCTCACATATTTATGACCTTTTCTGTGTTTTAATAGTGGTGAGCATTTTAATTATTTCAAGATGACTAATATGATTAATGCATCGAGTAATAACATTTTGTTTTTTTTTTATTTTTATTACTTCTGTACTTTTTCTTATAGATTTTGTTGCATGGGAAGTGACATAAAATGAATAATTTCAAAAAGCACGTGTTAAGTTGTTTAATAGCAGGGTAACACGCTCGTCAATGTAAAAGGCGCGTAATTGAGATGTTGAAGCAAAGGCGGGAGGTTGATTTTGGCTCAGCTGGTCAATTGTACCTAATTAGACCACCACCTTCAAAGCGCAGTAACCAAATTTAATACGCTATAAATTAAAGGATGGTTACCATGTATTCAATTGTGGTATTTAAATCTGGCCCAGACTGTGCACGTTTAACACATATAATTAAAGTAAAATAACATGCCCTATATATAGATGCTCTTGTATGCACACGTGAAAAACTTCTCTTTCTCTTTCTCTTTCTCTTTCTCATTCTCTCTTTCATTTCCTCTCTCCCCCTCTCTTTTTCTCTCTTCAACTTTCTCTACCCCGCCCTCTCTATCTCTCTCTTTCTCTCTCTCTC
>NC_069000.1:31683683-31686895 GCF_001194135.2 Octopus bimaculoides | reverse complement strand
TATATATCTGTGTTTTGAGAGCCGGCTATGGTAAACAAAAGTGAGTCCTGCAGGCAGTAAATAATTATAAGAAAATGCCAAGGAAAAAAGCGAAGGAAACCCTTCGTGTTATGTGCTTGTCATGGAAGAGAAAGGGTTTGTTCGTCGATGGTGCAGGGACAGAGGGAGGTACTATATGCAGAAAATGCGAAAGCGTGTACATGGTTGCTTGAATAGCTAAAACTATGAGCATAAAAATATTTACAATACATAATGCAGTTTGAGTATGGGTCTGCATGATCAAATCTGACTTGTGCTTCAATATTACACCTTCTCTCTTCGACCTAACAGAGGACTATATATACGGCCGGTTACCGTTTTAGATATAGCAATGAAATATCTCTCAAATCTTGAGATCACATTCTATTGTCTCCCTGAGCTTCCAGCACTGAGGTATAGCCACAAAAAATTCTTTAATTTGAAGAAAGTATAGGATAAAATAACCAAATACAAATGTGTTTATTTCATAATATGTACATTATCATTGACAGGAGTCGGCAATGCTACTGTGCTACAAAACTTGCACACTGAGCAGCTGCTTAACCTGTAATCGAGCTCCTTCAAATTACACGCTACCGTATTAAAATAAGTAGGGACACACGAGATAGAGTAATGCAAATCAAATTATAGGAGTTTAAAAATAAAACGCGATGCTCTATGATGTTATAAAAACGGATACGGATGTCTCCGTTAGAAGAACTTCAAACACTGGTCCAGTAGATCAGAGCGAAGTCGAGGTTAAAGAGCAATAAACAACTTGCACAAATCTTTGAATGTAAATAAGTTTAAAAAAAAAAGAAATAAAAAATTAGAATCACAAACTAATTTCCATATTAAGCATAATAGAAGTGAGAAATTATTGTAAACAATAGCGAATACATCATTAAATAAGCATCGACATAATGCTTAATGATACGATCAACGACGAAGGAATTTACATATAAATGCATATTAATTAGAACTCCTACGACATTGCATTTTGATAATGAAATAAAAAAGATTTGACGAGAAAAAGAAAAACAACGAAGATATCAAAACATAAGAGAAAGGGTGAATACGTGTCAAGACACATATAATGTAGTCTGAATTGACTGTGTTTGTTGATTTGGAGTGAGGTTCGAAATGTACATAAAAAGACTATGTAGCCCAAACGGCGAAAGAGAGAAATATGTTGATATATAAATAGATAAATACTTAAATATATGTATATGTAAATATGAGGGTATGTATATAGATTCGGTTGTTAGATAAATTGGTGCGTTTGCATAAATTAACAAGGAAAATATGTTTTATCGTAGAAAGTTATTTTATTTATGTTTATTTATTTATTTATTTATTCATTTAGTAGCTATTTTCTTCCTCTACAAATTTCGTTAATCGTTTCTGAAATTTTAATACATTTTCCTTCTTTTCAAGCATACGACTATGGCGTGCATAGTAAGAGAAAAAGTAAACTAACATTTTCGGCATCTGCTTCTCTTCTCTTTCACATAAGTTCCAAAGATACCAAATTTGCTTGAGACAATTGTTCTCTGTACAGAGAAGGTGCTATTACTGAAAGAATTGCACGGAAATGGTTTTAACGCTTCATGGAGGGGAAACTCCATTTCGCAGATTCTCCGTGTCCCAGCCGATCTGTAAACCACCCAACCAGCGACACGACCTACTTATTCAATATGATCTGTTCGGGTAAACGAGCTTACTAAGGAGGATCAGGAGGATATCCGCCCCAAACCACACGGGAATTGAACCAGCAGACAATATGCTCACATTATACCATCCCCCAACACGTTCGCTTGTTGGGTAAGGTTTCAAAACTCGATGAATGGACATCACATGCAATATATATTAATAGAAGTGTCTATTAATAGATATTGAAGAATTATCAGCTACCAAATGACTTGTAAATTTTAAACACAGTTCAGCTCTGCTCTATTTCCACCAGTTTGCTTGTTCGACAGCAAGCGGTGGAAATGGTGTCTTTACGTCAATATGAAATAGAAAGAATGGCTGAATTCCGGCAAGCAAGTAACTCCAGAGCCAAGCCTGAGCTTTAGCCACGCAACACGATGGTCTACTTTTGGTAGTATGGGCCTAATCCACAACGAAATAGTGGAAAACAACAACACGATCAATGCAGATCATGATGTTCAGAAACTGCACGGGCCCAAAAATCCTGCTGAAACCACACGACCAGCGGTACGACGTCTTTATTCAACATGACTGCACTCACCTCCACGTCATGAATTTGAACAAGAATAATATTAAAGTACTTGACTGGAAATTTCTACAGCGCCAACCGATTTCTACTGATATAACAGTCAACTAAATCCACTCACAGAGCTTTTGTCAGCACGAAGCTGTAGCAGAAGACTTGCCCAAAGTGCCGCGCAATGGAATTGACCCCGGAACCATGAAGTTGGAAAGCAATCTTCTTACGACATAGTCACGCCTACCCCTGTACACATACATTCATACACATCTTTGTATACATACATACATACATACATACATACATACATACAAACATACATACGCATATGCATACGCCATGACATGAAAATATATACATAAAAACGCATCCATAAAACAAACATACAAATCTGCGCATACACTAACACCAAATACTGCACATACACACACACATGCACAAATACCTAGATAATGTTGATAAAAGTTCCAATGAAGGAGCATTGGACAAGAAATACAGAAATGAAACTGATTGATATACATACATACATACATACATACATACACACGTACATACATACCTTTTTACTTACTCATGCGCAGGTATGACGTTGCGGCTGCAATCATCGTTTCGTACCGACGTGGTATCTGGCTCAGACATACGTGCAATAATCTAGGAATGTCTTCTATCAGAAGCTCGGAGATACCAATGCCTTCCTGAGGTTGACATATACGAATACATACTATCATAAATACATAAGTATATAAACATATTGAGATAGAAACATAAATCTTACACTAAGTAGGTGCGTGCATGTGTGCTGGGGTGGGTATTTGTGGATACTATGAAGCTGTGTATTTATGGAATGTTATTGACGTGAAATAAGTTATATTCGTCTTCTGTAAGACTTATCTCATGTTTCTGCCTCTATTATACATGTATATATATATATATATATATATATATATATATATATATATAT
>NC_069000.1:31682416-31683238 GCF_001194135.2 Octopus bimaculoides | reverse complement strand
ATTTCCGATTTGAAAAATATATGTTCACGAAGTATTTTGTGTTATACACAACTTATACAAAATTTTAAAACAAAATAGGTCTTTTAAGAGGTGAAAAATGCAACTTACATGGGAGCCGATGTGTCTACCGTCCGTCCATGATGATAGATAGATAGATAGATAGATAGATAGATAGATAGATAGATAGATAGATAGATATACGTATGTATATATATATATATACATACAAACATATATACATATATATATGTATGTATGTATGTATGTATTTATGCGGGTACGCACGTATGCATGTATATATCATCATCATCCTTTGATCATCCTATGATTGCTCGGAACTCCATTGACAATCTCCACACTACACGGTCTTGCATTGCTGTGTTCAGATCTCTAATATCCAGCCTTGAGTCCCGTGATATAGTATCTGGAAATGTCGGTTTCCTGGAGAAAACACTTCCAGAGGGATGGTATAGGAGCAATGATGAGATAACCTCTTTCTCTGCTCCATGACAGTGACCAGCAAATTGCAGCCATTTCTACTTTAGCTTGAAGGATATTGCTATCAGATATCCATAGTGTTACTAAGTGTTGGGTGTGATCTCGAAATAATGTTCTGTATTTTTCTGATCAGGTTGGCATAAGTTCCATATAGTTATTTTTCTAAGAGAGCCGATAAGGTACAGGTTTCTGATCTATAGAGAATGGTCGGCTCAATCAGTGGTCTAAATTTTATAACTTTTAACGTAGGTGGAAGGTTTGAGTGCCTGATCTTATATATATATATATAGAGAGAGAGAGAGAGATAGAGATAGATAGATAGAG
>NC_069000.1:31671822-31674313 GCF_001194135.2 Octopus bimaculoides | reverse complement strand
CACCACCTTACTTATTAGATTTAGCAATGGGTCGATGACTTAAAGGTTCGCGTTAAAAATTAGATAGTGACGGGATAAGTACCTTAACACAAAACACTAGTCCTTCGAATCACTGATCAAGCGTCATGTGTTTCTCTCGCACTCACAAATTCTGTGTGTATGTGTGAGTGTGTATACCTACCAATGACCTATCAGCCATCAGACGACACTCGAGCAGTCTGAGATTGTGAAACACATACGTACGCACACACATACGCAGAAATTCACTCAATTTACTACGAGTATATAAGTTCCTCTTTCTCCCGCCTTACGGATTCTTAGACGATAATGTCTATGTTTTTTGTGAATGTGAGTGTTTATGTGTAGTTTGTCGAAGGCCAGCACATGGAAGCTTCGAGGTCACAGTCACGTATATTCGTGTGTGTGTCTGTACAAATGAGAAAAATTTACTCAAAATCCATAGAAGTATTTACATGTTTCTTTCCAACTACATATACCTCCCTGTTACTAATAGCAGTCTCATCCTACAGTTCTTCTTGGATATCACTGGTACCTGTGTGCATTATTCTCTTTGCAGCATTACGATATTTGTGAGGCGGCGAGCTGGTAGAATTGTTAGCACGCCGGGGAGGAGGCTTAGCAGCATTTCGTCCGTCTTTAAGGGGCCGATAAAGTAAGTTGAGCAAGTGTGGGTGGCTATTTAATCGACTTAACACCTCTCCCGAAATTGTTAGCCTTGTGCCAAAATTTTAAACTAATTTTATTATCACTATTATTATTATTATTATTATTATTATTATTATTATTATTATTATTATTATTTACAATAATAATAAAGATAATAATAATAATGATGATGATGAGGATGATGATATTATTATTATTATTAGTATTATTATTATTTCTATTATTATTATTATTATTATTATCATTATTATTATTATTATTATTATTATTATTATTATTATTATTATTATTATTATTATTATTATTATTATTATTTCTATTATTATTATTATTATTATTATTAGTATTATTATTATTATTATTATTATTATTATCATTGTTATTTTCTATTCCAGTAATTTTAATGGTTATAATTAGATTAACATGATGAACGGTATACTGGAGCCAGAAACTCCAAATGTCAACTGCCGAGGAACTTAATTAACCAACTTCTGAACTTTTGGTTAGAAGAATAGGCTGTTATGTAATCCAAAATAAATTGAAATAATAATAATAATAATAATAATAATAATAATAATAATAATAATAATAATAATAATAATAATAATAATAATAATAATAACAATAATAATCATAATAAAAATAATGAATACACGTTTCTATTTAATCACAACACATACAACACATCTATTTCTCAAATGCTAATTAACCTCTTTTAAGATCAAGTGTTGACAATGAAATTCGGTAATGAATACAAATGGCCAAATTAATTCCTGATTGTAGCATTTAATTAACTTCTTTATAACTAGCGAAAA
Source organism: Octopus bimaculoides (assembly GCF_001194135.2). Taxonomy (NCBI): domain Eukaryota; kingdom Metazoa; phylum Mollusca; class Cephalopoda; order Octopoda; family Octopodidae; genus Octopus; species Octopus bimaculoides. The sequence goes on along the minus strand of NC_069000.1, from coordinate 31,672,811 downwards.
ATAAAAGAAGCATTAAAACGTAAAATATATATACATACATACATATAATGTGTTCATGTATGTGTAACGAAGGTGATGGCGGATTGGTGAGAGCATCCTCAACGCTCTTAATTACGAGTGTAACGGAAATTTTCATAATGCCCCAGGAGATGACACAAGATTCCTAAAGCAACTATGGGTTACTTTGTTTTGCGTTCATTCAACAGTCAATAAATTCATACCTATTTGAATGAACTTATTTTCCATGGGTTAGGGGTTTACTTCGCGTTTACACTATGTCGCCATTAGACTAATTTCCTCACTAGAAAGGACCTCGTTAATTAAAAACAATGGAAGCGATAACAAGATTTATTTTTAAACTTAGCGCTTTCTTCAATCTTGTTGAGAAAAAAAGATTTTCGTATATTTTGATCAAAGGTAGAATGCAATTACTTTTAATATAATAGTCAAATGTAATAAAAATCGACAGAGAAATTTAAGAGCATCTTATAAAATGCAAACCGCTTTAATTTCGGATGTGAATCAATGAAATATAATTTATATACAGGCATAGCTGCGTAGTTAAGAAGCTTGCTTTATAATCACCTGGATTCAGGTTCAACCCCGCTACACGGTACCTTACAAAGTGCCTTGTACTGTAACTGCAGGCCAACCAATGCCTTGTGAAAGAATTTGATAGGAGGAAACTGCATGCTGTTCGTAGTTCGCGTATATATATGTATTTTTTTTATTCTTTCACTTGTTTCGGTCATGTGACTGCGACCATACTGGAGAACTACCTTGAGAAAAATTTTAGTCGAATAAATCGACCCCAGGACATATTTATTAAGCGTAGTACTTACCCTACCCTACCCCTTTCCCGAACAGCTAAGTTACGGGGACATAAACATGCCAGAAATTTGAAAAGACAACGCGAAACCGGTTATTTCTCCAAATACAATGTTTATATACCAAAAAGATTTTATAACATTTTTCTGACGTAATTTAAA
>NC_069000.1:31670546-31671509 GCF_001194135.2 Octopus bimaculoides | reverse complement strand
TATATATATATATATATATATATATATATATATATATATATGCTAGACTTTAAAATGATAACTACTGGAATCATTTTCTTATCTTTATTTTTACTTAACCCTTCAAACCAGCACCACAGCCTGCTCGTAGTTCAATGCATGACTCAACTAAAAGTTAAAAATAGCTACGGTCACATAGCTTCCTTTCTTAGGACTCGAGTTTAAGTACACACTTCGAAATTTCTTGGTAATCAACCCATTACATGTAAGACTCGTTACTGGTCTCATCACTTGGTGAGGGAGTCAGTACTGCTTACAAAAGTTTCTTAGCGGGTTATACGTTTACTGTATTGATTCCAGTATTCATTTTATGGAACATTTTTATTTAGCAAATCGCCATGTGTGTGTCCATGCATATATATTCGCATTCATCGTATGTACCGACTAAACAGACTTAAGGGTTGAATAACCGGTGACAGAAAACCAATAACCACCACTACAAAAATATCCGACAACACATCTATATGCAGATATTAAGCTGGGAGACAGGATATCTTAAATAAATACGCGAAAGGCAGTAAAATCTAACAGTAATCTACTAAAATTATGGCTATATCCATAATCTACTTAGCGCAAATTGCAGATAAACGCTCCACTCCTGGATGTGATGACAGTTTTTCGCTGAAGAACATTCCCCCAAGGAATTGCAAGCTGAGCTAATGTACATTAAGCCGGAATATCCAGCAATAGAAAGAAACGTCGCTGGCAGATTTGAATGCATGTTATGTGAGTTGTTCCTTCAGTTTCATATGATTTGGTCAATTCGTTGCTAAACATATTCTATACATGTACACAGAAAACACGCATATGTGTGTGTGTGTGTGTGTGTGTGTGAGTGTGTGTGTGTAAATATGTACATACACACAGACACACACACACATACATACATACATACATATATATATATATATATATATATATATA
>NC_069000.1:31668880-31670087 GCF_001194135.2 Octopus bimaculoides | reverse complement strand
AAACAACAACAGACGAGGACAGGTGGTGTAAATAACAAAAGGATGTATTAGTATGACGCTCGGGAATACGGAAAGTCTTTGACGTTTCGAGCTACGCTCTTCAACAGAAAGAATACGGAGACAAGGAGAAAAACACGGAGAAAAAAAAATTGAATAGTGTCCAGTCAACGGTCAATCATATATATATATATATATATATATATATATTGATATACATATACATATTCATGTATATATATATAAGCGTGTGTGTATACACACACACATATATATAGATATATGTATATCTATATATATGAATATCTGTGAGTGTGTGTGTGTGTATGTATGTATGTATGTATATATGTATATACATATATTTTCATGTATGTATTTCAAACTTATATATTTGCATGTACAAGTTTCCGTGTGTGTGCACCTCCCGAAGTGTCTGCGTGTCAATAAAATGGTAGTTTGTTACATTACCTAGTTCGTTGGCACACGTATTTGATCATCAGAAGCTTTAATACAATTCCAATCTCGAGTTACAGAATGAAACTTAACGTTATGTGCCAATCTATGAACGATTTGCAACACTCTTTTGATGTGTTGATGACGTTATATGCACAGTTGAATTGAAGACAAGAAAATTTTACAAGAAAAATAAGTGTCCCCGGTGAAGAAAATACAAGTTTAACAGCATTTGGAAAGGAAAACAAGGAAGGAAACTATTGGCTAGCATCCAAATTTGGTCAAATGTGATTTTAAACATCGTTTTAAAAGAAATGGAAAGAAAAATAATGTGTCGCTTTGGAATCCTTCCATTTTAACATTATTTTTGTCTTCGTTGTGCATTAGCTTTCTTCCTGTGGTGTTAGTATCATTGCTGTTGTTGATTGATGCAGATGTTTTTGCAGTTGCTGTTGTTTTGATGATGATGATGATGATGATGATGATGAAGAACATGATTATTATTATTATTATTATTCAGTAGTTTTATTTTTATAACATGCTTTCACTTCACAACCGAGCGCAGCTCTGTGCGCCTTGGGTATGTGCTGTGGTTTGCTGTGGTGCTCTTATGTTTACTGTATTGAAAGTGTTTTGCGTAGAATGTGTGCAGTACCCAGTAGTGCAATTTTCTGTATGTTATATATATTTGTAAGTCCTGCTATTTTTGTTATGTATTTGTCTGAATATTTGTTTATTATACCTAAGGCACCTACTA
>NC_069000.1:31665482-31668429 GCF_001194135.2 Octopus bimaculoides | reverse complement strand
GAGTAGTAACAACAAATGCCCTCCCCTACGAAAATTTATGGCCTTGTGCGTGAATTAGAAACCCTTATAAAGGGCAGCGAGAAGGCATCATCATCATTATTATTATTATTATTATTATTATTATTATTATTATTATTATTATTATTATCATTATTATTATTGTTATTATTAAGGCGGCGAGCTGGCAGGATTGTTAACACGCAGGCCGGGCGAAATGCTTAGCGGTATTTCATCCATCTTCACGTTGAGTTCAAATTCTGCCGAGGTCGACTTTGCCTTTCATCCTTTCGTGATCGATAGAATAAGTACCAGATGGGTACAGGGGTTGATGTAATTGACTAGCCCTCTCCCCCAAAATTTCAGGCCTTGCGTCTATAGTAGAGAGGATTATTATTATTATTATTAGTAGTAGTAGTAGTATTACTACGACTACTACTACTACTACTTACTGCTACTGCTACTACTGCTGATTTATGTGTGTGACTGTTATTGCGTATATAACCTAGCTTCTGTGTGTGCATTCGTATGCGTATGAAAATTTATGTACACCTTTCGACGATTACAAGTTTTCATATACACATACATGCATATACGTACGTACATGCATACACAAATGAATGCATACACACACATGCACACATGTGTACTTAGACACATACAAACTTTAGATGCATTTTCACTGAGTAACGCATACACCACACACGGACACTTTCCAGAGCAACGCAGTTATCTATACCTGACGTCAGCCTAAATGTCACATATGCCTTACACGTTTCGGTGCGTATGACGTCACACCGAACGAGTTTTCCTTGTGTGCGAGGAAGGTGCTATATAGCAACATTATATAACTTACAAATTCTGGCACCTAGACATAGCCGCTGGTTTATCCATTATTATACACCACTTCAAAGATGGAAGTCGATGCCGAGTGAATTTGAACTCAGAACATTATAATATGTGACGTTACTCAAAAGGTGAATTCACTAATTCGATTAATAGAAATCAATAACATTAGTGCCGTTATATATTCTTATCTACTCTAGGCACTAGGCCCGAAATTTTGGGGGAGGAGGCCAGTTGATTAGGTCGACTCCAGTACACAACTGTTATAACATTTATCGACCCCGAAAGAATAAAAGGCAAAGTCGACCTCAGCGGAATTTGAACTCGGAAAATAAATAGACTAAATACCGTTAAGCATTTCGCCCGGGGTGCTAACGTTTCTGCCAGCTCGCCGCTCTGTACAGGAATATATTCAGAGTACTATGTAACGGAGTAAAATACAAATATGTGGTAGAGATGGTCAGCAAATATGATCAGAATGGAATCACAGAAAACAAGAGGAATATTAAAGAACATATCGTTATTTCTTTCAACATATTTCGAAAGAATATGATATACGCACATTGGTGAAGGATAGACATCATCTACATCACACACACACACAGACATTGTTCAATCTTTTGTTTGCTTTTGCAAGAATTTAATCAAACGAATCCCCCCCCCCCATCTCAGTACTTATCTTTTGAAAGTCTGTTGCTCAGGCTATCGATCTCTTTTCTCAAACTGTTACGTCACGGAGATATACAGAAACCGAGACAGGTTGTCTAGCGATGGCAGACACAAACACAAGCACAAAGCCACATAGATACAAACACACGTGCGCGAGTTCACACGCATGTTAAAAATGTACTTACGTACATACATACATACATACATACATACATACATATATACATACAGACACACGCACACACACACACACGCACGCACACACACACACACACACACACACACACACACACTCACACATTTCAAAAATTTTACAAATATACAAGAAACGGGAAAATTTACAGAACCATAACAAAGAGAAAATCCGCATCTAATTTTCAGGTAAAAATTTTAAATAAGTAAGTTTTCAAGCAGGTGAGATAATGCATTGGCTATGACGGATATTACTCACGTTTTTAGCGAAGTATATATATATATATACGTGGCATCTGAAGCCACGTATTGGTGAACGAGCATGTCAACCACACGCTCATGCCTACAATATGTGTGTGTATGTGAGTGCGTGTTTGTATAAAACTATTTAATTCATAGTCGTTAGTCCGACAAAATATATTCTATTTCACCTGTGGCTCATTGGGAATTAAGGAATTAAATTTATGAGGACATCGTTTATAATTTACAAGGATAAAGGCAAATTTTATTTATTTATGTAGATAGATAGGTAGATAGATAGATAGATAGATAGATAGATAGATAGATAGATAGATAGATAGATAGATAGATAGTATCCAAGTAATTGCACCAGCTAGCGCCCAGAATTTGTTTTCAAAGTAAAATGTCAAGTCATTAGCAGTGTCTAATGTCAAAAGATAAATGGATGTCTTTACATGCCATATTTTGTCCAGCGCAACAGGAATTGCCCCATATCTCACCCAGAACAATAATGATGTCTATGAGTAAAAGAGGGAGCCTCTACTTATTTGTTTGACCTGCAAGATGTAGTGGTCAAATTTGGTTTAATTTTCTGTCACACCATACCGTTTGAAAACGCAAAATTACTGTAGATGCTGTTGGAATAGTGGTGAGCTTCTTTCCTTCGATTAGGTTCTAGTTTGGCTCAATGACAACAATAATAACAACAATGTCATCGACGAAACCAAGATATCTCTACCTGGTCGCTCGTTATACTGAGAAATCTCCATCATTTAAACAAAAACTTTCAAGAAGGTAAATGGTTGCTGTGTGATAAGTAGCTTGCTTCCTAACAACATGAAGAAGACACTAGCCACCTTGGGCTAGTGTCTTCTACTATAACCTCAGCCCGACCAAAGCCTTGTGAGTTGATTTGGTAGATGTAAACCGGAAGAACCCCATCGCATATATATATATATATATATAGCACATTGAATGTCCACGTTAGTGGTCAACGTTATAT
>NC_069000.1:31660084-31664297 GCF_001194135.2 Octopus bimaculoides | reverse complement strand
ATATATATATATATATATGCTTATATGTGTGCGTCTTTGAGTCTGTGGTTGTCCCTCCATCCTCACTTGACAACCGATGTTGGCGTGTTTACGTCCCCGTAACTTGACGGTCCAACATAAGAGCTTGATAAAATAAATACTAGGCTTACAAAGAATAAGTCCTGGGGTTCGATTTGTTCCACTAAAACTCCTTAAGGTGGTGCTCCAGCATGGCCGCAGTCAAATGACTGAACCAGCTATAAGAATAAAAGAAAAATGGAAAACTCATGGAATAAAATTATTTGGGAAGGCCATTACGGTCTTGACTGGAAGCCTCTGATTATGAGTCCGTTCCATTGGGGCTGCCGGAACTGAACAACAATCACAACAACGGCAAGGCACTACGTGATTGATCAGCCTGCTAGATATAGCAGCCAAAGTTTATCCAACTCACACACTACACATTTTCAAGTAGAATGCCACGTTCTTCGCTGTTCGTATAATAATAGAGAATATTCTCGGTCGGAATACCTTCGATCAGGTCATTACCAGGGATAAGCAATAACAAATCTGTCAGATACAAAACATCAAATCTCTTAATAATGCAAGAGAATGCTATGGCCTGCTCGATCTAGCGATGGCCTCCGCATTTTCTCGAGCATTGATGTCAAATTCGAAAGCTAAAAACAAATATTAAACGTTCATCTTTAGAAAAATACCTGAAATATCACAAATACTACAGAACCAAGACACACTGTCTTTGTGATAATAGGTTTTAGAAACTTTATAAATTGTGTTTATATATATATATATATATATTATGTATGTATGTATGTATGTATGTTTGTGTGCGTGAGTTACAGAGTTCGTATATGTATGAGGCTGTGTGAATGTTTATGTGTAGGCAACTGTACGTGTATGTGTATATTTAGAAATCTTAGTAATATTTTTGTTTATAAACAGGATATGTCAAGAAAATATCCGAAAATTACACTAAAATTGACGAGATTGTCTCCGTAAATCTCATTCTTATATATAATTTATTTGCTAGAAATACTATTTTCCGTTTTTCTTATTTTCTCTTTAGCTTTCTAGATGTAGGAATAAATATATATGCATGTGAGTTTATTTATATGTGTGTATGTGTGTGCGCGCTGGCATGTGTGTGTTTGCGCGCGCGCGCGCGTGAGTGTATGTATGAATGAATGTATGTATATATATATATATATATAATCCTACATAGGTGTTTGTGTATGTGAGGATATTCAACAAACTTTATAGGAATATATCATTATAAATTCGTTTTAAAATAAGCAATTACGTGTGTGTATAATATATATATATATATATATATATATATATAGAGAGAGAGAGAGAGAGAGAGAGAGTGAGATGTAGGTATGTATATATTTATATATTATGCAATAATACAAATAATATGTGAGTATATGCATATATACGTACATGTATGTACATTCCTACATCTACGTGTATATATAGATGCATATCTGGGTACAGGACGTCACAAAATAAAACATGAACAAAATGAAAAACGAGAATATAAACAAAGCACGGAAAACAAACTATTTTCGAACAACGGTAGGAACACACAGCAAAACAGACAGGCCACAGAGAGAACATTTCCTTTATCAGCTGCCCCTATTCTAAACTAAGCGTTTCGGTGTCCCAAGCACGACCCGACACGGTGTTCGTGAGCAAATTTATATCTTTAGCTACTTCGCTTAGTAAGCTTGAGGATGTAGGTTTGATCTCAATGCGTACACTCTTGATCACATACTGTTTGTTTATTATTTTAGCCATGGGTTGACGCAATACAAGAGAATTAAAATGAGTCGGCGGAGTCTGTCTACGAGTCCGGACAGTCATAATTTAGGATATCTTACGTAAATTAATCATTGTAAAGCGTCACAGAAAAATTCATTGAAAATTGACTTAAAATGCTGAAAAAAGATGCAACAGCATCGGAAAAACTGACATGCGATTTTTCCTTTGGTTCTTTACATTCTGATTTCAATTCCCAGCGTGGTTAGTTTTGTCTCTCATACCCCATGTTCAGTAAAAATAAAGTGCCACTCAAATAACGGGGTTCGATGTAATCGAATAACACTGTTCGGTGATGAGACTCGAGAGTCAATTTCTATTCATTCTGATCCTATCTTTCTACATTGCCAGGACTGTTATGATCCAGTGGCAGCATTTCCAGGCCAAACCGTGGTAAGTATATGGGGAACAAATCCATCGATTGTACATAGATGTTTGATAGTTCAGCTACTACTGCTTTTTTATTATCTTTGCTATTGTAGTACTTATTATATCTTGCCTCTCAAAGACAAGGAAGTGCAGTGTCGCAGTTGTTTATGGTGACAAGGTATACACCTAACATAACAAGCGGCAACCTGGCAGGATCATTAGTACGCCGGGTAAAATGCTTAGCGGTTTTTCGTTCGTCTTCACGTTCTGAGTTCAAATTCCACCGAAACCGACTTTGCCTTTCTTCCTTTCGTGAGTAGATAAAATAAGCACCAGTTAACCACTTAACCACCTACACGAAATTGCTGGCCTTGTGCCAACATTTGAAATTAAAAGAAATGCGCGTGTGTGTATGTATGTATGTACAAGTGTATGAATGTATGCTAATTGGAAGTGCTGTTAAAACATCGGATAAAATAAAATGCCTTGCGATATTTGTTCTGGCTTGAGTTCTGAGTTCCAATAGTGCTGCAGTCAAACTTATGTCCCATCCTTCAATCGTTAACAAAATCGAATATATGTAGGTTATTGGACTGGCCGAATCCTTAGAATTGGTGATTATGATACTTGTGTGTCTTTGTTCTGACCATTTACGGTCTAAGTTCGAATTCTCCAGTATTTTACAGTAGACGTAATCCATGCTTTGCTTTCCCCCCAAAACAGATTGTTCGGTAGTGTTTAATCTGTTGTAAGCATTTGAGCTAGGTCACTTGTTTAAGATTACCTCTGTCTTCTGATCAATTTCAAAGGGGCTGAAAAAGAAACATGGGCACTAAACTTGTATCCTGATTCATCAACGAAGGTACTGGAGGCGAAGATGCTGTTTTGGACAAAATAGGTATGAATTGTAGGTGCTGTGACAAGTTTAGAACTAGCAAACTTTTGATTTCTTCCAACTTGATCCATTAAATCAGTATTTAATCAAGTAGTAGTAATATTTCAGGAAGTGTTTGGTGACGAGAACTGACAAGATGAATGTTAAGAGAAAAGCCATTCTTAAATTAATATATATTTTATTTTAATGCGGCGAGCTGGCAGAAGCGTTAGCACGCCGAGCGAAATGCTTAGCGGCATTTCGTCTGTCTTAATGTTCTGAGTTCAAATTCCACCGAGGTCGACTTTACCATTCATCCTTTTGGAGTTGCTAAATTAAGTACTAGTTGCGTACTGGAGTCGATCTAATCGACTCGCCCGCTCGCCCAAAATTTCAGGCCTTGTGTCTAGAGTAGAAAACAATATATTTTCCATAAAAGAAATTTTCTCTCTCTTTCTCTCTCTCGTTATATATATATATATATATATATATATATATTTATATATATATGTGTGTATATATAGGCGTGCATGTTAAGTAAGAAGTTCACAAATAGTTATGGGTTCAGTCTCTTTATATGCATATTGGGCAGGTGTTTTCTACTATAACCTCGGGACAGCCAAAGACTTTCGAGTGTATGTATGTGTGCACCTTTGTGTTTGCCCCACCGCCGCTTGACAACCGGTGTTAGTGTGTATATGCCTCCGTATTCTATTGGTTCGGCAAAGGGGTTGACAGGATAAATACCAGATTTAAAAGATAGGAGCTGGGGGCGATTCCATTGACAAAAATTCTTCAAGACGGTGTCCCAGCATCGCTGCAGTCTAATGACTGAAACAATTAAACAATCTGTACATATGAACATCTACGTGCACGTGTACGCATGAATTTATGTGTTCATATGCGTAGAAGTGGTTCAGTCTCAGGTATATGGTTTAAAAAGATCGTTTCACATTTACGTGATCTGGGGTTTCACTCCTATCTCACAGAACTTTCAGGATGTGCTTCTCATGGTAGGTTCAGAGTTGACCAATATGCTTCCGAGTGAATAGCATCTGGTGGACGTGCGAAAGCCCAAAATACACCCACGAGCACACGCACAATGAAACACAGTCAAGCATGTATATATATATATATATATATATATAT
>NC_069000.1:31655182-31656561 GCF_001194135.2 Octopus bimaculoides | reverse complement strand
TATATATATATATATATATATATATATATATATATATATATATATACACACACACATTGATAGATAGAATGATAGATATATACATACATATATACGTGCGTGTGTATATGCGTGTGTGTGTGTGTGTGTGTGTGTGTGTGTGTGTTCGTGTGTGTGTGCGTGTGTGTGTGCGTGTGTGTGTGTATATTAGGCGTGCGTATTAGGCGTGTGTGTGTATTAGGCGTATGCTACAGTTTGCTGTTCGGCTGCTGTAGCTAGTAGAGGGTAGTGGCATCGAGTAGAAAATTTTCGTATTAATTAAACGCTTTCCCGTGTTAATTAAAGTGTTTACTAATTAAAGGTATTATTACGTGCCTATTATTACTACAGTGAAATACGATATAGATGTATATATGTAATTACATTTACCTGTTTCTCTCTCATGTTGTTTGCGCATTTCAAGCACGATTCGATTTTCGCTTACAAATCCAAAATGATTAAAAATGAACTACAATATACTATTATTATTATTATTATTATTATTATTATTATTATTATTATTATTATTATTATTATTATTATTATTATTATTATTATATAATTGAAAGTAAAGTGGAAATCTGTTTCAGAGTTTCTTAGTGTTACTTCTCCAAGTAATTTTTTTTTATATTTAATTTTGTTTTACTTTTCTGATGTAGTTGTTCTTGTTCTTGTTCTTGTTGTGTTTGACTTTCGTGTCTCTTGTGTGTTTTGCTATCATGATCCTAATTGCTAACCTTCCACTCTAGAACTAAACTCAACACACACTATCAAATGCACACAGCTACCATCCGGGTAACATTCTTCGTAACGGTATATTTAGATTCGGCTGCCGATAAGCACACGCAACAATATTATTGTTAATCTTCTTCTTGTTGCTATTGTTCTCGTTATCACTACGAGCGTATTGTTGTTGTTTTTTTTAATATTCTTGTTATTATTATTATTATTATTATTATCATTATTATTATTATTATTATTATTATTATTCCCAGTAGTAGTAGTAGTAGTAGTAGTTGTTGTTGTTGTTGTTGTTGATGTGGCTGCGGCGGCAGCGGGAAAGGAAGGCGCATTCTTTAGAATTTTGTAAATTCAAGTAAATGTTCTTTGAATTTTAGCAAACGTCTGAATCCAAACTCATGCACTCACACACTCAAACACGCACACACACACACACTAATGCACATACAAAAACACATAGAAGAACACATTCAACAGTTTACAAGTTGTACCGTAATATTTATATACATACTTAATCGTATACGTATTGAAAATATATACTCACACATCCACCGACAAATCTAAGAGTATCTATCTATCTATCTATCTATCTATCTATTTATATATATATATATATATAT
>NC_069000.1:31652294-31655163 GCF_001194135.2 Octopus bimaculoides | reverse complement strand
CACACACGCACACACACTCGCACACACACACAAACACATACATGATAAGTAAATAGGCATCCCATAAAACATCGTTTAATGTTTATTTTAATTTGTAAATGTTTATATTTTATATTAATTGATATTTTTAGGTTACAGGTTCTATATGTGTCTATTCAATCATGCAACGCCCAAAAGAAGTCTTGGAACAGTCCGAACTTCAAAGAGGCCCTCTTGTTGGTCAACCTGAATGTGGACTTAGCGTAAAATGGCAGAAAACCTAAGGATCTTGCTTTCTGCAGTTAATAGTGATTGTGCAATTCACCAGAGAATGGAAGGAGTCCACGTCACCTTGCCCAGGTCGACCAGGGCCCTCAGACAGGACCCTTCGATTTGTAATAAGTAAATATGAAGTATAACCCTCGTTGCAAGATCTCTGACATAGCAGAACAAGTTGATGTCAGTCCCAGAATAGCTGTTAGGTATCTTCACAAACTTGGCTACCCGTGGCAGAGAAGCAAGAAGGAAGTCACTTCTTCACTCAGCCAATATGAAATGGAGAAAAGTTTGGGCCAGTGAAATGGTGAAGAGGCCACTAGCATTTTGGGACATGGTCATATTCTCTGATAAGTCTAGATTTGCTGTATTTTCTGACAGCGGTCAAGTGTGTCTGGAGATTCTATGATCAAGAAACTGATGTGAAAATGTTGCAGCCAACAATGATACATGACGGTTATTCTGTGATTGTCTGGGAGTAATTCGGACGAATACTCGTTCAGAGCTGGTGGAGTGTGAAGGAAAAATAAATTCAGATAAATATATATCCATATTGTAGAAAGGACTCCTAGTCTTCTTCAGTGGTGAAGTGATTAAAGAAGACTCTTTATGGATGATGGGGCTCTTTGTCACATTGTTGAAGAGATCTAAGATTTCTTGGAAGAGAATGACATTAAAAAGCTGCCATAGGCAAGCCAGGCACTAGATATGAACCCTATTGAATACTTCTGGGACATAATGGAGAGGACGCATCGTAAAAAGAACAAGAAAGCATCCTCAAATCCAGATCTTTTGAGATTACTGTTTGAAACTGGGCATGAAATTCGTTAAGACAATATTTGTCATCTGATCAGTAGCATGCCTAATAGCGTCCTTGCACTGAAAAATGCAAAGGGCATGTTTACTAAATATTGGATATTCACATTATAACAATTAACAATTAATTTGAATGTATAATTTCAGATTTAAATAGACTTTAACAGTTATAAGGTTGTCTATTTACTTCTGTCATGTCATATTTATGTATCTATGTATCTTTATGTATGTATATGTATGCAAGTATGTATATGTATATATATATATATATATATATATATATATTTCTCTTTCTTTCTCTCTCTCTTTCTCTCTAAATATATATATATATATATATATATATATATATATATAATGTATGCATAACGTATACATATATAAAGTTATATACGCAATGTATGTATACATAAATATCCGTATATGTGTGTATGTGTGTGTGTGGGTGTGCGTACTTACGTGCGTGTGTATTAACATAATACAAACATTTCACTGCAAATTCCGGTGGATAAATATTATTATATTTATCATTAATAAAAAGTATGAAGCCATACAAAATAATTGTAATTCATGATTTGACAAATAGAGAAAAAGATGTTTTTGTTTCTCTTGAAACATCTTCTTGCTCTGTTGTCGCACAGGAGGTACTCGCTTCAACCATTGTCGATTACAGTCAGAACAAAATATCCGGTAGCCAGAACAAGAGCAACAACAGTCTGGATAAATACAGAGAACAGAACATTGACAACATTAACGACTATATCCATGAATATACCTGCGGTGAAATATCCTTCAAAACAAACGATAATGAAAGACTGAGTTCCGATAATCATGGAACTGAGATTTGACATCTTTCGATGCTTATTCCACGACATGAATTTGTTGACAAGTATGATAAGGAAGGCTGGCACAAATGGTGGAAAAGAGAAAATTTGAAAAAAAGGTACCGGAAAGATCGGGTAGGATACGAGAAATCTAGTCATATTATTCCGGCCCAGACGAATCGTCTGGGCCAACTGCCGAACGACAGTAAGCTGGACAGTAACAACAGCAGCAACAATAACAACAACAGCATTAGAAGTAATGGGATGAAAAACAAATAGAAAACAAGGAATATAATAAAAAACAAGAATAGAAATAGCGGCTTAAACTACCACAACAACAATATTAGATGCAAATTCAAAAATATGACAGAAACAACAACAACAGCAGCAACAACAACAGTAATATCAAGAGCAACCCCAACGACTATTTCACTGTTGTTCGAAAGAACAACAATGTAATATATGAAATAAATTCAAAAACACCAAGCAGAAATACTTGATACAGAAGACAGCAAGGTTTCTCTTGCCGAAGGAACTCTTGCAAAGTAAGAGAGGTTCATCAAGTGTCTGAAAGACAAAACATCTTGAAGGACTCAGATTACGGAACGTTTCATCTTTGTCCGGGGTGTAGAAATACAGAATGTAGAATTTCGGACAACTTCAGAACGAACTCGAGGTCAATGATAACTGGATATTGTACAGGGAGACACATTCGAATGTTCTTCTTCTGACCGACTGTGGTATCTACAATTCTTACAGTCGGATGGCAGGTCGGTAAGATTGTATGTGTGCGATGTACGGGTGTGTGTGCGTGTGTGTATGTGTGTGTGCTTGCGCGCTGTGTTATATTGAGTTGTGCTGTGTGTGTATATGTGTATATATATATATATATAAATGTGTGTGTATATGTGTACATACATATAATAAATGTATGTATGTGTATATATATATATATATATATATATATATATATATAT
>NC_069000.1:31647908-31650770 GCF_001194135.2 Octopus bimaculoides | reverse complement strand
AAACCAGTCGAATTGTGCCTCAGACTGTGAACTATCGGAGAATTTATCAAGTTCAGAGTTACCAGCTAGGAAGTTTCATAATGTTGTGTGTGTGTGTGTGTGTGTGTGTGTGTGTGTGTGTGTGTGTGCGCGTGTGTATGCGTGTGTGTGTATGCCTGTGTGTGTGTGTGCGCGCGTGTGTGTATGCGTGTGTGTGTATGCGTGTGTGTGTATGTATCTCTGTACCCTGGTACGCACACGTGTGTATATGGGTGTGTGTACACGTGTGGAACATATTTGTGTGTACGTGTATGTGTGTGTGCGTGTGTGTGTATGCGTGTGTGCTTGTTAATTAGCATTATTCATCACGTCTGTTTCGCTGTTATGTAGACAGACAGAGACATACAGAGAGGCAGACAGATAAGCAGTCAATGAGAGAAGAAAGAGGAGGGAAGGTCACACACAGACACACAGACAGACAGAAACAGATGACAAAAACCAGCCAGCCAATCGTAGACAGACATACGCAGAGGCAACCAAAGCTGCAGATAAACAGAGTAAAATGATCCTCTTGGCATAGAGAAAACGGAAACTGATCAATGTAGTACGGTGTATTGAGAGGGGGAGAAGTATAAAGATCAGAGTTAAAAGAAAAGGGGATAGGAGGAAGAGGAGAAGATATTAAAAGAGTGTGGAGGAGAGATGCTACTGCTGCTGCTGTTGCTTCTGCTCATGCTGCTGCTCATGTTGCTGCTCATGATGATGATGATGATGGGGTTTCCGTGAAAGTTCAGGTGATCTGAACACATGATAGCAGGTGAAATAGGAGAGATGAAGGTATGAGGTATTGGAATATATTTTGGTGCTGGGTTAAAACAGTGTTGCTGTGGTGGTGTTGTTATCATTACCATTGTTGTCGTTGTTGTTGTTATTGGCAATGATGTAATAGTTGTGAGTGGTGGTGATGGGATGCAAGTGTTTGGAATGCTGTTGCTATAGTAGTTTGAATTGATGAGGTCTAAAACGTGGCACTCTCTTTGATTCTTTCATGTTATCATTTTTGTTATCGTTGCATTTATTGCCATTACTGAAATCGTTGATATCGTTATTTTCGTTGCTAATGCTTTTATCGTTATTACTGTTGTTTCTGTTGCCTCTCTCCAAGAAACGGGGAACCTAAGGAAGTTACTAACTCCAGGTACCTAGATTCTTGGATGGAAAGTAATAGAAAGGACTTTGCTGTACGGAAGTCAATTACTTGGAATGTTACAAACAACGTTAAATCTGGAGATCTAAGATGGCGCTTGAATAGAAGCTTTGTCTCCACGATAAAATCAGTTTTGTTATACTGTACTGAAACTTAGACCTTCACCACAAAGCTTGAAAGGCAAATAAACGGCTGCTACACAAGAATGTTAAGAATGGCTGTGAATGTTACAGGAAGAGGTCATTTAACCAACGAGCAGCTTTATCAAAACCTAAGCGAAGTCACTGAGAAAATTCAGCAGAGACGAATGAGAATTGCTGGTCATCGAGTCAGGCACCCAGAAGAACGTGTGTGTCAACTGGTCTTGTAGCAGTCATATGAAGGAAGAATTAACAGGAGCAAAAAAACGTCTAACCTCTGTGGACAACTTGCTTCAGGACAGTGGAATGGTAAATATTGACTAATTAAGAACATGCATGGGGGATTGTGATGGATGGCGTGCTCGCATGAAATCATTGAAGCGCCCGAGAAGACGGCCAAACTAAACTGAGGCTGTGGTCACTGCTGTTGTTGTTATCTATTACTGTTGTTATTGCTGCTGCTGGTTTTGCTATTGTCCGTACTGTCGTTTTAGTTGATGCTTCTGTCATTGTTGCTGTTTTCATTGTGATAGCAGTAGTGGTCTATCTGTGTGTGATTATTGTTCTTGCTCTTATTCCTCCCTGATTAAAAGCACTCCAGCAATGACCATCCAGAGTTCTTCCTGTGTGCAAAGAACTCAAGATCGCTTTATCCAGTACACCACTTTCGCACTCGGTAGGCTGCGATGGTGGCGGTAGTGGCGGTAGTGGTAGTGATGATGATGATCATCATCATCATCATCATGAAGAGGAGGAAGAGAAGAATAACAACGAAGGTAACGACTAATACGACCACCACCACCTAGCACATTATGATGTGCTAATTGTGTAGATAACGATGGTGCACATTGTGGTGATGAGGTCAACGGTGAAGACGAGGAGGAATTTAATAAAGAAGAAGGAGGAGAAAAGAGAAAGTTAGACGCCGAGAATGCAGAGGGTAAGGATTTCAAACATCATCATCATCATCATTACAAACGCGATGATGATTGTTCTCTCACTTAAACAACAATATTAATTAATGAGAGCAAAAACAACAATAAAATATTCATCAAAGGGGGTTCGTTAAAATGTTTATCGCGGTGGCAGTGATGAATTAGCAACAAGTAGAGGTGGATATTTATATACACCCCGTCATCGTCATTGTCGTCGTCGTAGTCGTCGTCGTAGTCGTCGTCGTAGTCGTCGTCGTAGTCGTCGTCGTAGTCGTCATCGTCGTCATCAACATCATTTTTATTTGTATTTTAGAAATGTTGGACATGACGAGACAGGACTCCCGAACATACAGATAAATCCATTCATAGCGATAGATTGACTGATGTAAGTACAAACAGAGAAGGCAAACATGTGACTGGGTGGTAAGTAGCTTGCTTACCAACCACATGGCTCCGGTTTCAGTCCCACTCTGTGGTACCTTGGGCAAGTGTCTTCTACTATAGCCTCGGGCCAACCAAAGCCTTGTGAGTGGATTTGGTAGACGGAAACTGAAAGAAACCCGTGGTATATATGTATGTATATATATATATATATATATAT
>NC_069000.1:31644358-31646962 GCF_001194135.2 Octopus bimaculoides | reverse complement strand
ATATATATATATATATATATATATAGATATATATATATAATTACAGACATACATACATCACAACATCATATATTATTCATTTAACTTCCTCCTTCCATGCTGGTATCATGAGAGGGAAGGTGACTTCTGCGAGATTTGAATTCAGAGCTTGAAGAAAAGCTGCTGAGCATTTTGTCCGACGAGTTGACTATTCTGCCATTCCTCGGCCTTAGTAATAATAACGATGACAATGATATCCTTCGAATGAATTTGAATTCAGAACTAAAAGAGCCAGATCAACGCTGCCAGGCTGGGGTTTTCTGGAATATGTTCGTTGTTTTCAGTCAGAAAAGTCTTCCTGAATAATCTTATTCAATCGATATTGATCCTTGCCTAGAATTACTCGCAAATGTCGTCGTTCTTCTCCACCACCAAACTTCTGTGAATGCACAGATTGGGGTATGTATGTATGAGTGTATATATATGTGTGTGTGTGTGTGTGTGTGTGTGTGTGTGTATCTTTAAAGAATGTATTTACACATATAATTATTTAGTATAATGAAGACATCTTATTTGTAACATGCAATATTAAATTACTAATATAATGATGTATTTTACAAAAACTATGTAATAATGTTAAATTTGAAAAATTAATTTTTTAGTGGATTAATTGAGAATTTTGAATCTTATTAGTGCATATTCTTATAGTTTTTGTAAAATACATCATTATATTAGTAATTTAATATTGCATGTTACAAATAAGATGTCTTCATTATACTAAATAATTATATGTGTAAATACATTCTTTTAATTTATTAATTAATTGATGATAATTATAGCAATAATAATAATTATAATAATAAATAAATAGTTTTATGTGACTTATTAACTGAAATTAATATCCACAATAATTATCATTATAGTATTGTATAGTTTATAACTTGTATTCTTATTACAACAATATTATCTTGTTACTCGTGAAAGAATTAATAAAATCTGGATATACACTATTTATAGTAATTTAATTAAAAAATAATAATAATTATATTTATGGAGGACCAATACACAATCCTTGTTTCTGTTTATATTACTAAATTCTAATTTTTTTTACTTCTCCTGTCTGTAATATACGAATAATAATCCTTATTTAAGTAACTTCAAACCTGGTTACTTTTAAAAAAACTAGTAATATTTTCATATCCATTGTTATAGCCTAACTCTATATCTATGGGGCATTTTAGGTTATAGTGTTTGTAGCTCTAAATTTATCACCATATTTATTACGGAATTCTCCCTGCGATAAATTCAGTAAACAAAGGAATTTTTTGTTAAGTTTCTATTCATAATTATTACGGAATTCTCCCTCCGATGAACAATTGAACATTTTTATTAGTTACTTTAAACAAAATTTTTATATAAAAAACTATAAACAAATAGAAGAGTTATTATATATTAAAAATATAATTATCATTTATATATTTTTACACGTTTTATTACAGTTTCTAGATTAAGACCCTGATACTTAATTATATACATATATATTATTGTTGTATGTTATTATAATAGCGACAGATTGTCTTCTACAGAAATGAGTTTGGTTTAATATTATTTGAGATGTATAGAAATATATTTCGATTGTTGTAGATTCTACTTAATTATTTTGTCTGTTATAATTTTGTCGTTTTTAATTGTAATTGATATGTAGTTCAATGGCTAACACTCACGCTCATAATACATAAGCATTTGAATTAATTATTTTACAAGCCAGCCGTTCTTTCACACGGCTAGCTCTGGTGAGGTTTATATAAAGGAATTGAATTGTTTATATAGCAAAAAATGTCGATAAGTCGAAGCTAATTGTTGGCTTTTTTGTTTTTTTAATAAATGTTTATGTTAACTTATCTTATCTTATATTATATTATCCATACTATAAATTTCAGTGTTCTTGATTGCTTGCTTGATTGATTGATTGATTGATTGAGTGTCGGCAGATTCACTCGAGAACGGTGCAGTGGAATCGCGTGAAATTCAGCATAGAGCGGCAGCATAGTCCGCTCATGTTCAGGAGATTTTTATTGCCCTCCAACTCCCATGGTTACCGAGATAATCGATTATTACTTTTTAAGATAGGAATATCCCATTCAAAGTGGGGAGGGGCGATTTTGTTGTTTCAATTTTTTGTGCATTAAAAAAAAAGAAGCTATAGCTTACGCTCTTTCTAATTACTATGTTTTTTTATCTTCAGTTACAAATGTCTTCAAACGTTGACATTCAAACAGCTTTTTCATATTGAGACAATTGAGATATTGAGATAATTGAAATTCACAATTCTAATCAGTGTACATGAACGTCCAACCTATGATTGATCTTGAACAGTTTCGATTAACATTCTTGTATCGCCAATACAATAACCGCACTACCATATATTTTTCTTTTAAGGCGAGGTTATACCACAAATAAGGATCCGTGACTACATGGGGCTATGGGTACACACGTGAAGTTAGTTTTACAATATCGACCCGCAAAATCCTTAGCATCGTATTGTTTTGGGGCTGTTCTTACTTTTTTTGTTTTTGGAATTTTTGTTTTTTATTTTTAGTTCTTTTTATTATTCAAAATATACAT
>NC_069000.1:31641610-31644258 GCF_001194135.2 Octopus bimaculoides | reverse complement strand
ATATACATTCACACATATGTATATATACGTATATGATATGATACACATGTACATATGTATATGTGTAAGCATGTCTATGTAGGTATGAAAGCGTGTGTGTGTGTTTGTGCGTATTTGTGTCCTTGTGTGTGTGTGTGTGTGTGTGTGTTTGTGTGTGGTTCTCTTTGTCTCTGTGTGTGTATAAACACCTTTACGAAAATATATCACGTTTCTGTTGGCTCCCTCTTTTCCGCTCTCTATTACCTTTCTGTCTTCTTCCTCTCCATCCCTCCTTCCCGAAGTCTGTCTGTGTGTCAGTAACCATACGTAAACACCTCAGATATAGACACAGGCAGTACGGTCATTCGTGGTTGTTTACTTCATATTCAAGATGACGTCGAAATGGTCAAACACGTGACCGTATAGACATTCTGTTTTACATCGTTGACGTTGTTGGTGTTGCTGGTAGTGTTGTTGGCGGTGATAGTGGCGTTGTTATCACCACTGTTGTTTATGCTAATGTTGTTATCTCATAACTGCTGCGACGTTGCTTTTGTTCTTCTTATTGGTGTCTAGCCCCAGGACAAAGAAATTGAAGAAGAGGATGAACAGAATTAGTGGAAATCGTAAGAATCTTTTGAACGTCACAAAGAATTCATTGTGTTACATATTTACTCACGTTTACATTTTCGTTTCAAATGCGGCGAAAAAGAGCATTGCTCCTTATGCTCACGTGGCCATTAAAGTATTAGGCAAGTACTATTTTCTATTCTATAACAATTGTAAGACAATATCGTTTGTGCATATTTAGTACGCTGCACGTTCCCTTCAGTTATTTCTTCTCAGCAATGGATAAATGGCACCGCATAATATGTGGTCTGTGTTTGTGTGTGTGTGCGTGTGTGTGCGTGCGTGTGTGTGTGTGTGTGTGTGTGTGTAGATAGATAGATAAGAACGTATATATACATAAATATATATATATATATATATATATATATATATATATATATATATATATATATGCTTTCCTTGAAAACTACTCGTTGGAATTCAATGAAATTTTCACAGAATGATGACAGCAGTTATATGTATGTGGTGTGTAAAAAGCGTGAGGTTTTGCTTAAGAGTAAATTAATTGTGGTCATTTGCATAATAAATCCAACAAACATTCAGTGTCCAAATTATTAACGAATTGCCTGATAATCGTGTAATTATGGGTTGTAAATGTGATTTTACTGCTTCAGCGAAATCTGGTATTACTTCTGAACTTGAAAAAAGTTCAATCAACATTAGAAATATCTAAAATAATTGGAGAATATCACCAAATTGTGCAAAAATTTGTTACAGCTCCTACGAAGTTACGTGAGAGAGACAAGGGACAGTCGAGAGTTGCTTCTCAAGTTCTCTGTCACGAATTAAGCGTGAAGCTTTAAAGAACCCAGATATTATAAGTAGAGAAAGTTTCAAGCGCATTGGTCAACAATTCTGTCCAGAACTATCCGATGTCGTCTTCTGCAAAAAGTTCGGTGAACCAGTGGGATCAGTTAAAAGGCTTCCTTGAAACAAAATACACTCAGAAAATCGTCTGAAATGGGCAGAAGACAACACGGAGGTCGACGTTTCTAGAGTTCTTTTACGGACAAAACTCGTATTCCCCTTCATGGAACTGGTGGCTGGAGCAAGGGATGGGTTGTAAATGGACGAGACCGTCATCAACGCTTAAGACGTCAACAAGGAGGAGGAGGCATCATGATTTGAGCAGGTATTATTGGAGGTATTTTGGTTGGTCCTTGGAAAGTGTCTGACGGTGCTAAAATGATTTGTGGACGCTTATATAGCCTTTCTGGGGGAGCACATTGAACCTTGGTTAGCACAGCAAAGGATCATCTTCAAGGCAACCATAATACTCATGTATGACAATGCGCTTTTGCACTCAACGTAGACAATTACAGAGTATCTGCAACAATTAGACATCCGTGGACCTCGGAAGATGGAGTGGTCTGTCTGTCCTCACAACCTAAACCTAATAGAAACCTTGTGGAGTATTCTAAAGCGACGAGAATGGATGCCAATTTAGACATAGGGATGAACTGTAGCAGGCAGTAGTAAATATATCTCATGATACAACATCAGACGAGATCTAGAAATTAGCATGTTTCAAGGACCAGCGGCTTTTCTAACTTATTTCAAACAAAGGCTCATATATCCTTTATTAACCAGCTCACCTATTATTTTTGAACGGTGTTTGTTTATTTTTCATGTTCATGATTTTGTGTATTCATTTCAGTATGTACATCAGACAATTACATTTGTATTTTCTTGTTTACATGAGTTTTAATTATACCTCACTCATAATTTGAAACTGTGAAAGTTTTCGTAAATTTGATAAATGGCCGTAGTTTTTGTGTTGCTTTACGGAACTTCACACTCTTTACACACCCCACACATATAGCTGTTGCCATCACTCTGTGAAAATTTTATTGAATTCCAACGTGTAGGTAAATAAATTTTTAAAAAAAGTTACATTAATAATTTGAAACGCAGTGTATACACACACACAGACACACAGATACACACATATACATATATATACATATTTGTATGTATATATATATGTATATATATATGTATACAAATATGTGTATATATATATATATATATATATATAT
>NC_069000.1:31634899-31638495 GCF_001194135.2 Octopus bimaculoides | reverse complement strand
AGATCAATAAATTCACGACGTATTAAAGTATTTGCACAGGCGTTTTTTTAAACGTCAATGACTCTTTTGAATTCTTTTGTGACCCAATTTCAAGCATTCTAGAATTTGACCTCATACTCACCCAAATATAATTAATAATTTATTCACTGACGCTACTTTTTTTTTATATTATTTATTTATTTATTCATTCATTCATCAATTCATTTATTACTATTTTAAATTTGCCCATAATCTTTAGTTCTAAAGGTTTCATTGATGTAGAATAAATCCAGAAATATCGGAAATTTCTTTGCTAATAAATAAAAAAAAAAACAAGTAAATGAATAGATAAAAATAAAATTTGACTTTTTAATGGGGTGGGAAAGTTGAGGATTAGAAGTTGCTTTTTCTAGTTTTCCAGCTATTTTCCATTGTATGGGGAATAAAAGAACTCTTTCAAATATTGTTTTATTTTCATTAAAAAAAAACACAAACAAAAAAATAGGATGAGTTTCAAAAAGAATTGTGGCTGAATGTAAGGCAAGAATCGATTTAATTAACGCAGACATGGCATTTATCTGTGATTCTGGAGTTTGCTTCTGAGTTATGTAATCATGGATTCGATCTCAGTGAGCGGCACATGGCTTCGAGTTCACCAATGAATGAACCACCGATGAAGAGTAGACTGAATGACAGCAGAGGACACTTCATGTGTGTGTATGTGTATGTGTGTGTGTGAGAGAGAGAGAGAAAGCGTGCGTGCGAGTAAAGGAAGTAAAAACCAATGTAAATCCGGATTTATTAAGGCTGTGTCCATCCACTTACAAGCGCATCCTTGTCAATCTCGCCCCAATAACTTCACCGAGCAAATCGTTATTCTGTTGGAAAGCAGTAATTAATTACGCTATTGCTCATGATTATTAGATATATAAATCATCTAAACTATACATTATTGGTGCACATTTTATCCTTGCTCATCACCCGGTGGAAGAATTAATCGATAAGTCAAATTTGGTGGAATTTTAAGGAAGACCATAGCCAGTATAAACTAAATACAGCAAGCCATTTTTGTTTTCTTATTTTTGCCTTTTTATCTGACGTTCAAACGAATCTGTCAATATTACGTGCCTTAAGCCTCTTCTCAATATTAACTTGTTAAATAATAGCCAGGCTTGCAGCTTGTCTTGCTACAATGTTTCTTGTCATAAAATGTAAAGTGATATTTTTTATTGTTGCTAAGAAGATAATCCTACATTAATCTAATCGAGCTTGCGCATGATCAATGCGTATATGTTAATACAGAAAGAATGATGAAGAAACTATTTAATAAAAGGATACCGTGGGTGGATGAATCTTATTCTTGTGCATTCATGGTCAAAACAGCGGCAGAAATGGAAGTTTTAGCTCTGTGAACTTAGCGAGATATTCAACGTCTATATATCTAGTAATGGCTAATACAGTTATACTTGTGCAGAATATATTTCAAGTTTTGGCACAAGGCCAGCAATCTCGGGCGAAGGGATAAGTCGATTACAGGACACAACTGGTACGTATTTTATCGAATCTGAAATGATGAAAGGCAAAGACGACCTAAGCGAAATTCGAACCGGGAACGTAAAGAGGGACGAAATGCCACTAAGCACTTTTCCTGGTGTGCTAATGATCCTGCCAGCTCGCATTCTAATTCTTCAGAAAATCAAGCAGACATGTTATGTTAATATTTGGATACTACAGATATGTAATGAGAATGTCGCGAAAAAGAATTGCAAAAGACATATTCAAGTCGAGCCAACCAGCAGAAGAACTAAGGGTAAACCCAAATGAGATGGTTCGAAATTACTTATAGTTACCGTTGATTATACTTGGAAATCTAGCTGGAAAATGAAAGGAAAGTTGCCTCTATGATATGACCCATCCTATGGAAAGATGCTGAGGACTCTATCTTCTACAACCGCCGCAGGAATATAAGTGTGATGGATGGAATTGCTACTTGGATAGCAGACCAAAATCCAATGAAATACGTAGAGACAGAGACGTTATATATATATATGTGTGTGTGTGTGTGTGTGTGTGTGTGCGTGTGTGTGTGTGCGTGTGTGTGTGTGTGTGTGTGTGTGTGTGTGTGTGTGTTTATATATATATAGATATATATATACATACATACGTACATACATACATACACACTTACATACACACACAACACATAGGTGCACGTGTGTGTGCGTTATGTATGTGTGTCTAAGAAATTAGAATGATAAATGAATAAGAGAATATCATTAAGTTACACCACTGGAAGCTATAGGATGAAGTTGGAAGATAATGAAGTTCATGTCATAATTTCCAAATCCTTTCTAACTTTAACTTCTTATATAAGTGTATATATACATATATATTATAATATAATATAATATAATATGATTTTAAATTCTCAATCGCAGAAAAATTCTAATAATATAACCTGAACAGGATAAACTACCCCTATTTTGCAGAGAAAAGTGTAGATATATATATATATGTATATATATATATATATATATATATATATATATATATATATATATACAAGAATAAGGGCAGGGAATCGTCAATTAATAATAGAATTAATAATTAACAATTTTGCCAAGTAGTTCAGTATGAAAACCTTTATCGGAAAAATTATTTATCATCATAAATATACAGGGATTAGCAATTGAGTTGCTTCTCCAACATACTGAAAATTTAGAAATAGCAGTCAAAGAACTACTGATTCTAAACTACAAATTTTTCTCTAAAGCGGATGGCGATATTTATGGCACACATAGAACAAAAAACCGGAGCGTGATGTTGCGTCTATATCTACACTCACTACCGCTTGACAACCGGTGTTGACATATTTAGGTCCCCGTAATTTAGTACCTTGGCAAAACATAAACAGTCGAACAACAGTGAAATAGTTGCTGATGTCACTCGTGCTATTCTTGTTATTCATGTCGTCGTACTTTGATTTTGCACCTAATACTGTTGTGGTAGTTTTCGCTGTTGTTTCTCTCCTTATTATTATATCTCGTTTTCTATTTGTTGTTGATCCCAGGGTTATGTTGTTCTTCTCATTGTTGCTGTTATTGATATTTTTGTTGTTGTTTCTGTTACTGTTGTTTTTGTTGTCGTTGCTGATGCTTCTACCCTTGGTATTGTCCTTTGGCAGTTGATTCTGGGCCAGAATGCTATGACTGTAGATTTCTCCATCTTGCCTTCGTCAAATTTTCTGTTTTCCACCATGTGTCAAATTTTCTCTTTTCTGCCATTTTCCACCTTCCTTATCTCGCTTATCAAAAGCATCCATCGGTGGGTCGGATTGGAATCGAAAGATGTCAAATCTTAGTTCCGTGATTGTCAGAATTCTGTTTTTCATTATTTGTTTAAGACAATGTCTCTCAAACATTATGTATAGGAAGCATAATAAAACAATATTTAATTAAATGAATATCTCTTTAGTAATCGAGGAGGCGATCTGTATGTTTGTTTCATTAACTTTTTATCTTGTATGTAGTGTTGGTTTATGCGCTTAACATATTTCAGTTCTTATTTCACACTCCCTTTCATCTTTTATTCCTTCTCTCCCTCTCTCTCTCTCTCTC
>NC_069000.1:31632541-31634518 GCF_001194135.2 Octopus bimaculoides | reverse complement strand
TATATATATATATATACACACACGCACACACACACGCACTTACACACACACGCGCACACACATGCACAGGCACGCACGCACGCATGAACACACACACACACACACACACACACAAACGATAGGAAAGATTCTTATATAGCAGTACTGTATTTCCAAGATTATCTCCCCTCCCGGTCGATATTTTTCAGTAAAGGTAGCACTGAATTGCTTCCCTTCTTTCGCTTTGTAACATTAAGGCGGCAACTCGAAATTTGTTATATTTATATATAGGACTCAGCATAAAAAGTAAACCAAAAAGCTGTAGTATTCTGTGAAGAGACTGAGTAAATACTAGTTTAGCCAGAGACGGACAATTGGTTGGCGGTTCAAGTTGTCCCAGTTACACCCGACTTAAATAATATCAACTGTCTTACCAACCTAAGAATATGTAAGTATAATTATAAGTAAAAGAATGCTGCATAATTTATTGTACTGTTTCCATTGCTATGCCACTTAACTCTCTACAACTTGCCTGGCTATAAATAGCTATCACAATGCAATGTTATAGTCCTCTGTACTATGTGTAGGCAATGTACTTCACTGTCAATACTCACATATCTTTCTAGGTGTAAGCAGGTAACACATTATAGTATGTTCGAGTCAAGAACATTTACCCCCTCCCCCATGAACAATACTCCACCCCAAGGACAATTACCCCTGTGGACAACAGATGATGATTTAAAGGGGGTAATCGTCCTACGTGGTGGTTTTCGTTGGGGGGAATTATCCTACAGGGGGTAATTGTCCTGATACGGTATGTTCAGAATGCTGTGTTGAACGCCAAGAGAATCGACTGTCACCTAACTACTGAAGTATCAGAAAGAATAATGCCTTACTCTACTATATCTATGGGCAAGTTACTCTATTTCCAACTGCCACATATCAGCCTAGATATAAGTACATTTCACTCTACTGTTTCCAGAGCCAAGGCACTCGACCATCAACAATCTACTTAAGTAGAGGTACGTATCAGAAATGGTAATGGTTCATGCTATTTTGTCTATTTAAAAGTTACTCTACATCCAAGTGTGACACATCTTCCTATGGATAAGTAGGTATCACTGTGTAGCACTGTTCTCTCTGTTGTCTTCAAGTCCAAACACTCCACTGTCTATGACCTACTTAGGTAGAAATTTGTATCACAATGTTTTATATTTCATTGTAGTGTATCTATTGTTTATATCTTAGCCGGAAGAAACAACGTAGCAGCAATGACACTTTTCAGGGCACCAGAAAGTGGGCATACCGTTGGGTTGCCGTGTCCCCAAAACATGTACAGAGAGTGATAAAAATCACACATGCAGCCAACATCGTGGTGTCTGGAGTGATAACTAGTCATGGCGAAGTTGTGCCTCCATTCATCCTCCCACATGGCCTCAGACTCAACACGGAGGCCTACATCAAGTGCCGGAGGTAGTGCTCCCCTTGGTAAAAAAGCTGGCTGCTAGAAGACCCTATGTCTGGTAACAGGACTCTGCACCATGCCATACAAGCAAGAAAACCCAGTCTTGGCTGTCAGATAATTTCTGTGACCACATCACTCCTAACATCTGACCACATCACTCCTAACATCTGACCACCTAACTCCCCAGACTGCAACCCACTTCATTATTATGTGTCGTGCGCAATTAAGTGAGAGACCAACGAAATTTTTTCTAACACAAAAGATGAACTGAAGGCAAGAATTATGAAAGCATTCATCTACTTAAACGAGGAGACCGTCAAGAATAGTTGCAGGAGAATTCGAAGTAGTCTGGAGGCGGTGGTTGAAGTCAATAGCGATTTTATTGAATAAATTTACTGTTTAGTATTTCAAGATATTTTTATGTGATTTTGGTAAATATATCCGTTAAAAAGAGATGTCAGTGTTGTTTTCATTTCTGCGTAATTTAGACGACAATATATTCACCGTACTCTGTATGTATGTGTGTATATATA
>NC_069000.1:31626324-31631013 GCF_001194135.2 Octopus bimaculoides | reverse complement strand
ATATATATATATATATATATATATATATATATATACATATATATATTCTATAATAAATGTACATATACATACAAAACTATGTATATAAACAAATGTGTATAAACGTGTGCGTGTATGCATATATATATATATACATACATACATACATATTTATATATAAATATATGTATATATATATAATTACACACACACACACATAAATACATATATGTATTTATATATGTATATATGTATGTATGTACGTGTTTCTTTGCCAGTGTGTCCATGCCATTCTATGTGTTTATGTATCTACGTACGTATTGTACGTTTGCATGTATACATTTGCGCACCGGGGACTGATTGCATTATTATGTGGGTGTTATGTGATTAAGCGAAACATATTTGATTAAACAAATCAAATAAACAGAGTATTCTCTTTGGAATTCTTTTAAATGTAACAATTATGTCTTCATTCACATGATTCGCAAACATTTACGCATACAGATATATATACACAATACCTCTGCATGTATGTCTGTCTATACAGGTTTTCATTTGATGGAAATTGGATATACTTCTGTGTCTGCGTGCTTGCGCACGCGAGCCTCTGTGTGTGTGTGTGTGTGTGTATGTGTGAGAGTGAGTGATTGAGTGCGTGTGTGTGCGTGTGTGTAGCATTATACGCTCTTCCAGTGATCACGCGTATTAGATAAGACAAGCACGTATATGCTCTCCCTGTCTCTGTCTGCCTATCTCTCTCTCTCCCTCTGTCTCTCTCTCTCCCGCTCTCTCTCTCTCTCTCTCTCTCACTCCCTTTCTCTCTCTTTCCCCAACTCTTTCATTCTGTGTTTACCCCACTCTTTCTCTCTCTCTCTCTCTCCCTCTCTCTCTATCACTCGCTTTTTCTCTCTTTCCCCAACTCTTTCTTTCTCTCTCTCTCTCTCTCTCTCTATCTCTCTCTCATTGTGTCTATATTTCTCTCGCTCTCTTTATCGCTCACACTCATTCCTCATCTCTTTATTTCCCATCACTCTTTTTTTTATCTCTTTCTTTTTCTCACCTTCCTTTCTTTCCATCTCTCTCACCCTCCCTCACCTTCTCTCTCTGTATCTCTCTCTCTACCTCCATCTCTCTATATATATTTGTAAGCATGTACACTTACGCACTACGCACGTTCGTGCGTGCGCGTGTGCGTCTGTGTGTATAAGAGAGTATACCTGTATAATTGAAGGATTAATATTTCCTTAACAGTTCTAGTATTTAATTACATAAACAAATTCTTCAAACTCAGTTAACAATTCTTTTATTCCTTTTGTCCCTCCAAAGTAAACTGACCTCTTAAATTTATTGCCAGCCATATTTCTTGTCCCCCTCCAACTCACAATACTTTTAGTTTCCTTTGCTAAACGATTTCAACCCCAAATGTAAGATCATCCTTTGTTCCATTGATTTCCATTGTGCACAGTAAACGGCTGTGATTGTCTCAATTTCAGTTTATTTTATCTACGGCCATAAAGTATTTTTTCCCGCATGGTTAAGTGTTTAGGGTTTCCGCTCCTGGTCGTAATGTCGTGAGTTCCATCACGACGGCGTGCTGTGTCCCTAAAAAGACCCTTCATTTCACCTTGCTTCGGTCCACTCAGCTGGCAAAAATGCGATGTACCTGTATTTCAAAGGGCCGAACTTGTCACATTCTGACCTGGAAATTGAAATGGAAATGATGTGGCATTTTAAAGCAAAAACTATTCCTGTTATTGTAGGGGCCCTAGGTATAAAAGAGGGATGTCAGAAACGTCTAGATAAAATCCCAGGAGAACCATATTTCAAAGAAATCCAAAAGATTGTACTGACAAGTACTGCCAACTTCCTTAGAAAATCCCTATCAATTTAAATGTATGTGTTCTATTATATGAAGATATTTCATTACTGCCCCTGCCACTTCTCCTCCCCAAGCTTTCAGTCCTACTGTAACATCTCTTATCCTTTACAAGTAAATCACAGTAATAATAATAATAATAATAATAATAATAATAATAATAATAATAATAATAATAATAATAATAATAATAATAATAATAATGATGATGATGATGATGTTGATGATGATGATGATGATGATGATACTGGGCTACAGTAAATATTCTTCTCAGTACCACAGATTTGGTAGTCAGTTCCTTGACCTTAACCAGCTGAGCATGTCCCTTATTGTCTGACGATATGTGCCCTCTCCAATTCCTTCTCTCCGACTTACAGGTCTTGATTCTCTTGCCATTTTCGCAACTTTCACCCACCTTTCAATAAACGCACTCGAGGACAGTACTTCCCTCTCCATTTCCCTCTGTATGTATGTATCCAAAATCCACTATCTTCACCAACTAGGCTTAATGGATTATCCACGTAGTCGACAACGCAACATAATTTACAGACATACGCACACTCATTTACGTAGGATGTACTGCCCAAGAATAAGGACAGACAAAACACCTGGTATTGAATTCCTATGCATCCATTTTAAATTTTGGTACAGTGCAAGCAAATTTAAGAGAAGGATTAAGTCAATTACATTGACCCAGTCCACAACTGGTACTTTGTTTATTGATCCCAAAAGGATAAAAGACAAGGTTAACCTCGGCAGAATTTGAGCTCAAACAGGGAAAATCGGAAGAAATGTTATTTAGCATTTTACCCGACGTGCCTACGATTCTTCCAGCTCATTGCGTTTTTGAATACATATTTATCAACACTATGAGTATTAGTGGCTCTTTCCAATTAAAACTTCCGTTAAATTGCTAAAATAACATGCTTAATGTTGTTGCGTGGAATAGAAAAAAATAAGACAATCATGTACAATCACAGAGTTGCCATGCATATGTGCACATTTCTTCTAGAATAAGTGAGAAGAGTAATACCTATGATCACCTGATTCGAAAACGGCAGCTTTCCAGCCCTTGTTCTTTACAACAATAATTATTGGCGAAGTTGCTATGTTAGCAAGTACTCAACTTACAGTTGAGAAAATATACATTTTCAGGTACCAGAGTAGAAGTACTTGAGAAACACGATTCATACACGAAACAGATAACAATGTTCTTTCGAAGTTTCACGTGTTGTTTGGTTAACCGACTTCTATGGTTGGAACTTGTTTTATTTCTTGAAACCGTGGTCTAGCTTACAATGAGTAGTCAGTTATTAAGATAACTAACATACGTGTATATAAATATATCTGTATATATTTTGCCAAATGTGGAACACGACAGTCACTACATAAACTTGATGAAAGTACTAGTTTATTTCAATATTGAAAAACTGTAAAATTTGTAAAAATTGCAGTTAATAAAACGTGAAAATCAGACTAATTAGAATTTCATTTATTAATATATTGATCTATACACAATCATACAAACTCGGATACATATATGATTAAGATTCAGTTGAATTAGGTACTTAAACTGAGTAACCTTACCAGTTCAGTATAGTCCGCAGCGCTCCAAGTTAGGTGAACAGAATGTAAATAAGAAGGATGTACACATGTTAATAACTTACGGCCGTTTCAATTACATTGTGGCCATCGATATGAAGCCACTTGAAACGGCAGTAATGTATTGACACCTGTACATCATTGTTCACTACATCTTATGGCAGAAACATTGTAAGCAAACGAATTTCATAAGATAAATCTTTATTCCTTTGTCATCTCATTCTCTTATTACTCCTATGTACTTCACTAACACTTCGTTTTGAAAAATATGTATATGCTTCAAAACGAAGCATATAGATTCCTATGAAAACATCTGCCAGGTTTCAGATAGTTGTTTTTAAAATGTCAGTTGCTTTCAAGATGTGTACTTCTGTTTTAAAATCACCAAGAAAGAAAAATTGCGGACAACAGCTTCGAATCTTACATTACATACGTAAATTTCCATTTGTACCTGTAAGTGTTGGAGCATTTGGCTATATTAGTACAATTTTTGACGCTAAGAATATGACCAGTTCGAAGGCATATTTGCAAATACAAAATTTGTTAGAAGAATAGTAACGATGTTTAACACCATTTTCTAAACCAATACATAACACTCGATCGTTGTTGTTGCTGTGTAAATTCCAGCTATGGCGCTCGTTTGTTTGTTCGTTTGTTTTCTTTCTTTTGTGTTTGCTACCAAAGAAATTCTTGTAACTGGGATACACGTATATTGATGCATACGTACTGAAATAGATATACATATGCATGTATATATATATATATATATATATATATACATAGGTTTATATGTATGCAGGCATGTGCGTATATACAAGATTATAGTGAACATAAGGACCAGTGTTTGCAAGTGAGCACTAAACAAGAAACCGCTGAAGTGAAATGATACAAATATGAAAGTTTCTACAGATAAAAACATTTGTTATCTCTCTTCTGTCGCTGCTGTACAGAAGCATTTGGATTTGATCATCATATATATGAGTATGTGTGTGTGTGAGCGTTTGTATACATATATATATACATTTAAATATATACATATATAAATACTCACGCACACATACACACGCATATATATAATATATATATATACCCACACATACACACACACATATATAATATATATATATATATATATATATATATACATGCATACGTTTATGCTCTCTAGTTTTCTCTCGCTCACCCAGTACGAATATATATATATATGGATATATATATATATACATATATAT
>NC_069000.1:31623213-31626009 GCF_001194135.2 Octopus bimaculoides | reverse complement strand
CACACACACACACACACACACTACCGCGTGACTGAAATTATTTCAAACTCCCGAGTTAATTGAAATTTATCTCTAAGCTCTCCAAAGCAAATGGATTATGTTTTCCATAAGCTACATCATTATTGTTACTTCTACCGTTGTTTACTTGCTTGCTGCTGCTGCTGCTGCTACTACTACTGCTGCCACTACTACTACTGCTGATGACTATACTATTAACAGATGTAACAAGTGCTAATAACGGTCTGTGTAATAATGTAATGATATATTATTCATATTAATGGAGTGATAGCCATCAATGATCTATTAATGGTGGTTTCAATAATAATAGAATTGGTTGTATATGTGTAGAAGAATGTGATGTAATTACGATACTATAAAGACTAAATAATGGTTTTAAATTTTGTCACAGAACCACCAGATTTTGGGATAAGGGGGAAATCGATTACTTTACCCCAGTACGTGATTGGTACTTATTTTATCGATTGCGAAAGGATAAAAGGCAAAATCAACCACGGCAAAATTCGAACTCAGGACATATTGATTTCAAATTTTTGCACATGGCCAGCAAATTCGGTAGAGTAGCTAAGTCGATAACATCGAACCCCAGTGCCGAACTTGTACTTATTTTATCGACACCAAAAATGAAATGCAAAGTCAACCACGGCGGCATTTGAATTCAAGACATTTTAACTGACGAAATGCCGCTGAACCTTTTGCCCGGCATGCTAACTGTCCTGCTAGACAACCATTTTCGTCTACAGAAGATAAAAGAAAAAAAAAACATGTAATAATGAAATTTCTTTCTTTAGTTTAAATATTTTAATTATCACTTCGATCTCATATCATATTGGTTTAGATGTAACACTAGCATATTTTGTGACAAACATGATAATATTAGCGAGTACTGGTCGCTTACATTCTGCGTTTGCAATCACAGCATTATCAACTTTGAGATTCATCCTTCTGAGGTTCAAGGAAGGAATGTCTCATTTGTTTCTATTGTTAACGTTGTTGTTGTCGTAGTTGTTGTTTCAGTTGAAGATATCTTTGATGAACAAACTGTCAGTTTCAACTTCCTTCCCGCAGCTATGGCTTCAGTAGATACGCATTATGCAAAGATTTATCCTAGCATGTTCCTCGCCATTAATTCTTAACGTTTTAGAAATTCTATGAGAGCAATGAATGCAATGAGAACGTGCACCGTCTGCTGCCCCTAGTGTCTTCCGGTAGAAGCTCACTGTCAGCGTGTTTATGTGTTACTGTGTAGAGGGAATTGTACTGCCAACCCAAACTCCCTAAACCCAAGAGTGCTCCAAAATATGAATGTGTCTACACAGACATGAAGGAAGTAAATAGACACCTTTAATTTTCAAAATTTCAAATCTAAGCGTCTTAATATGTTTTCAGCGGTGTAAAATTTACAATATAATTATTCTTTTTCATTCCAGATGCCATTATATTAAACATTTGCGAAGAGTAACCTTGCCACGCACAAAAAATTCAGCAGAACTGTCAGATTTTCAAAGAGGTTGTATTGTTCGGCAATCTGAGGCTGGTCTTAGCCAGCAAAAAATTGCCGAAAATCTTCAAATTCCTGTTGCTACTATTAATAAAATTATAGTGCAATTCAAAAGCCAAGGAAAAGAATCAACAGATTCTCGTCCCGGCCGACCTGGGCCCTCGGAAAGGAAGCTTCGCTGTTTGAAGAGAATTGTGGAAAACGAACCCCGTTTGAAGGATTCTGACAATGCAAAACAGCTAGAAGTTAGTCCCAGAACGTGTGTTACATATCTGCATAAGCTTGGGTATTATGAGGAGCAGCTAGAAGAAAACCTCTCCTTCAACAAATTAATATCATGAAAGGCAAGAAATGGGCTGAGGAGATGTCAGAAAAATCCAATTCATTTTGGGATAGAGTGATTTTCTCAAATGAATCAAGATTTGAATTATTTTCAGACATTGGACCTGTTTAGGTCTGGAGGCTTCCCAATCAAGAATTTGTTATTAAGCGACTCCAACAAACTGTGAAACATGGTGGTATCTTTGTATTGGTATGGGGACCTGAAACCAGCAATGGCCGTTCTGAGCTGATAGAATGTGTTGGAACCATAAACTCTGAGAAATACATCGAAATACTTAAGCAACGACGATATCCGATCTATTCACACGATAACATAAGGAAAAATGAGTTTTATTCATGGAAGATGGGGTTCCATGCCAGAGGGAGAAGAGGAATCAACACTGGCTGACTGAAAATGGGATCAAAAAGCTTCCTTGGCCGAAGACGACTTGGCCGAAGACGACTTGGCCGAAGACGACTTGGCCGAAGGCGACTTGGCCGAAGGCGACTTGGCCGAAGACGACTTATGGCATTTGATAACAAACTCGGAGCCATTATTAAAACGTATCTGAGTTAAAATCTACGTAAGGTGTTCCAGAAGAAATAAACATCGAAAATTTAATTTGAACAACAATTAGAGCACAGCTTATGAGAAAAGCAAAAGCTTTGAACCAGCGTGTGCCGTAGTGGTTACAGAAAAATATCACTTTCCTAAACCGAAACTGCATCACGTGTGGTCATGCAAACAGTTGCGTGATCAGCAACTGAACATATTCACTATTATACCTTGAATAATTTCTTTGGTCCAGTAGAGTGTCCGATAACTATACTATAACACAGTTTGTACCGGGTTGTGTATTGCTTGTAGTGTTTACAAACGACACATATATGTGTATATGTACACACAAAGAGACACACACACACACACATATACATACATATACATATACATATAT
>NC_069000.1:31620640-31622851 GCF_001194135.2 Octopus bimaculoides | reverse complement strand
TATATATATAGGAGAATATACAAATAATAACAACAGACGACGACAGGTGGTGTAAATAACAAAAGTATATATTAGTATATATATATATAACGGGCTTGTTTCAGGTTTCTGTGCACCAAATCTATTCACAAGGCTTTGGTCGGCTCGGCGCTAAAATAGAAGGCACGCAGTGGGACTGGACCCGAAATCCTCTGGCTGAGAAGCAAACTTGTTACCACTAAGCTACGCATGAATGATAAAATTTTTCATAGATAATATATATGCTTATAATGGTAAAAAAATTTAAAGTGATACTTTTAGATCAGGTGGTAAAATTACTTGTAAGTGAATACGTTACCCTAGGATTAATACAATTAATGTCTCTTAGTTCGCATCCTGATGCTAGTTGAAGTTGTTGAGTAGTGCAAGAATGAGCCTGAAAGGGCGTTTGAACCTTGCTTAATTTCTTATCAAAGAATATCATAAGAAATAGAATCAAAAGGTGATAATTCAAAGATTGTAAAATCGTTGCATATCAAGAAATAAACAGATCAGGCGGACTGTACATAAGAAAATTGTGTGTATACAAAACATAATGTAATTATACAATATTACACATACATATGCAACCTAAAACTGACGATGAACTGAAATCTCGTAATTTATCGCCCTCTGTGAGAATTTCGATGACTCTCAATATAAATCCTCTCAATAAAATGGAATTTCAGTCTGCGGGGCAAGGCAAATGAAGCGGATTTGATTGATGCGATCCAACACCCCACCCGACCATCAACAACACACACACACACACACACACACACACGCGTACTGGAAACCTCTTCAAACGAAGGTGCAAGCGACCATCAATAAAACAAGCCCCAAGTAAACTACTTACTACATTGGGAATTACACAATAAAAGCGAAGAAAAAAATTCTATATATTCGTTTGCGTCTTTTTGATGAAGCACACGAACGCGTATGTATTTCTCTGCACACACATATATACTTTTCTATCATCTACCAACCTATCTATCTTATCTACTTATATTCATTTATTAGTTTTCAGTCATAAACCTAAACGTTGTGTGTTCGTGTGTGCATGTTTGTTCATAAAAAAGCATCAGGTTAATGACATGTACGCTATTAAGATATG
Source organism: Octopus bimaculoides (assembly GCF_001194135.2). Taxonomy (NCBI): domain Eukaryota; kingdom Metazoa; phylum Mollusca; class Cephalopoda; order Octopoda; family Octopodidae; genus Octopus; species Octopus bimaculoides. Next base: position 31,621,719 of record NC_069000.1, on the reverse strand, counting down.
CACAGAGTGCAACCTACATTCATGCATACATTAAAACACAGATAATGACGTTAACGATGTCGACGATGATAATGTTGGTGTTTTGTTTTTATCATGATGGAAGGAGAGCGCTGGCGCACATATGATGATTCTTCCACACATTCGAGGATAGTTCATATATTCTTTCATTCTTTTATTCTTTGACTTGTTTCAGTCTGTTGGAGCATCGCTTAAAGTCGAAGAAATCTACCTCAGTACTTTTCTTTGTGAGCGTAGTACTTATTCTTTAGGTCTCTTTTGCCGAACCGCTCGTTTTACGGGTACGTAAACACACCAACTTACGTTGTCAAGCGATAGCATTTGACAAACACAGACACACACATATGCATACATACATACATACATACATACATACATACATACTACAGATTCAAGCCATCAATGGAACTGTAAAGATATGTAAAACTTTCCAAAAATTTAGCACATAAATACATATGCATGCATCTAGACATAAAAACGCATCCATAAAACAAACATACAAATCTGCGCATACACTAACACCAAATACTGCACACACACACATATGCACAAATACCTAGATGATGTTGATAAAAGTTCCAATGAAGGAGCCTTGAATCTACGTTAGAGTCCGGCTCTTTCTCTATGGACAAGAAATACAGAAATGAAACTGATTGATAACATACATACATACATTATGAATAAATACCAATCTTGAGAAATTAGGCTTCTCAAAACCAGAATGGAGAAAGCTAATTCGAAGACTACAGATCCAATCCATCACTGGAACTGTAAAAATCTGTAGAACTTTCCAGAAATTTATATATGAGTATGACTAGATATATAACTTTATGCATGAGAATACATGCATAAAAGATACAAACCTGCACATACATACATACATGCATACATACGTACATTCATACATACATACATTCATACATACATACAAACAAACAAAAATACCTTGTCGTGGATGTTGAAATTCCAATGAATGAACCTTGGATTTAGGTTAGAAACCGGTTCTTTCTCTATTGGCAAGAAATCTTGAAATAAACTGAATAATGAACAACATTCCTTTG
>NC_069000.1:31614935-31616756 GCF_001194135.2 Octopus bimaculoides | reverse complement strand
TCACCTTCCCGTTCATCAGACAGTTTTGTTAGAAACTGTCCGATGAACGGGAACGTGAAACTTAGAGTAACAGTTTTTTTGTTATATTTCTGCGGCTTTTAAATAAAGCATATTACTCTACCTCTGGTATTTGAGTACTCTTTTTTCCACCTTGTTGCACATTTCATGTGCTTACTCCGGTGTATGTATATATATATATATATATATATATATATATATGCATACACACTGAAGATGGTATCTACATGGTATGAGAGAATAAAAGGAGAGTGGAGAAAAAATTGAGTGCGAAAAAATAGATCGGTAGACTGAAGGAAGTGGGTCAGGGAAAGGGAGAAAACAAGGTAATTTCGTACTGAAATGAAAAACCTGTTTCTTACTAGCGTAAAAAAGAAAGAAAATATACTTTATTCCTGTGTCACTTCGTGAATCGATAAAAAGATACACGTACACACGCACACACAAACATACACACACACACACACACACAAATATATATATATATCCATATATCCATCCATACATACATACATAGGTACATACACACATATATATACATTCATGTAAATTATACATACACGCATATATATGAATATATCTCGTATATTTATATATATATGTGTATATATACATATTTATTAACATATATACCAATATATATACATGTATATACATTAAACATACATGTATATACGTATGCATATGTGTGCATATATGTGAATACACATATGAATTGGTACATATATATCTATATATGTATATATACATATGTACACACATATATGTACATATATTCATATAAATATATAGGAATATATTTATAGATAGATAAGTAGATAGATAGATAGATAGATAGATCTACACATTTGCGTATGTCTGCATTTGTGTCTCTATGTGTTCCCATCTACAGATTTCGTGTTCAATATCGGTTCCTAATGTGACACAGGAATGGAAATTTTTCCTTTTATTTTTCCATACCCTTAGCAGGAAATGTGTAGTTAGGTTTCCAAGTGGATTTGCGTTCCATATTCTGAATTCTTTTCACTCTAAACATTCCCTTTCCTTCCCCATTTCTTTCACTTTCTTTTACCTCTTTTTCTCCGTTTCTGCATCTATGTACACACGCACGAACACACACGTACCTCTCTCTCTCTCTCTCTCTCTCTCTCTCTCTCTGTCTCTCTCTGTCTCTCTATCTTTATCTCTCTATATATAACCCAGTGTGGTATTCACGGAGATTTTAAGGTGGAGATAGTGTCTTTTGGCGTCTACTTTTCCCAGCGCGTGGAGAGGCCTATAGTCAATCCCTTGTTATAATTATGTATATAATTACAATATATATATATGCAGTTACACAGCAAGATAGATACATCATTATTGTTACTGCTGCTGGTAGATACATCTACATATGTTTTAGCTTTTTCCTGATACATAATTTGGATTGCGGTCATGCTGGGGCACCGATTGGAATAGCTTTAAGTCGGCCAAATTGACCCAGTAATATTTACATAGATATAAAGATACTTATATATATATATATACATATATATGTATGTGTGTGTGTGTGTATATATTCTTTTATTTGTTTTTGTTTTAGCGATTTGACGGCGGCCATGCTGGGGCATCGCCATTAGTCGAACAAATCGACATCAGGACTTATTCTTTGTAAGCCTACGATTTAGAATAAGTAGTATCTACCTCTTTTGCCGAATCGCTACGTTACGGGGCGTAATCACACCGACAACGCCTGTGAAGTGATGTTGGGGGGGGGGACACATACAGATACACAAATATACGCATATATATATATATATATATATA
>NC_069000.1:31611255-31613491 GCF_001194135.2 Octopus bimaculoides | reverse complement strand
ATACATCTATGCATACGACGGGCTTCTTTCAGTTTCTGTCTACCAAATCCACTGACAAAAATCTGTGCTGCAGCACGGAATTTTTTCAGTGAACAGCTCTCAAAGCCACGAAAATATTTTGGCAAATTAAATTTAAATGTTGCAGTGAATTTAATGTTTTTTTGTGTGTTTCTTAAATGGTTTATAAACACCTTTAACGCTGCAATTGTTTTATTAATTTTAATCCATTTTAATTAACTAAAGGCGCTCATGGCGACGAGACGCTCATGGCGACTTGTGTATGGTAATAATCAGGCAAGAAGACTGAAATGTGTCTACTGTAGATATGCTTCTGTCTGTTTCGCTCTTCTCAGCAGTTTTTCCAGCCTAAGATGACTATATATAGGTGCAGGTAGGGGGGTGGGGGTGGGGGTGGTAAGAAGCTTGCCTCCCAACTACATGGTTCCGGTTCAGGGTCACTGCGTAGCATCATGGGCGATGGCTTTCAACCCCCTTCTTTCTACAAGTCCCCCCACACCCATAGACACACAACACACGCACACACTGTACACATAAACACAAACATATATAACAGACGCTAGTCACACACGGCGCAACACATACACAATAATATACCAGTTGCACAGGCAAATCACATGAACATACACGGCGCGACCGAAACCTTGAGTGGATTTGGTTGACGGAAACTGGAAGAAGCCCGTCGTATATAAATGCATAAAAGTGTGTACTTGTGTGTGTGTGTGTGTGTGTGTGTGTGTGTGTGTGTGTGTGTGTGCGCGCGCGCGTGTGTGTGTTTATACGTAAACAGAGAAACAGGCAAATAAATAGGTAGATAGACAGATAGACAGATAGACAGAGAGAGAGAGAGAAAGAGTTTCTTTTGTGAATATACACTGCGTGACAGGAGTGTCTAAATATGGAACTAGGACTAAGGAAATTTATCCATTTATAGCATATACCTGATATTTTATATAACATTGTTATTGTTATTGTACCCCTTGTTGCTTATGTTAAGCTCCAAATCTGTTCTGATTTAGTGGGGCAATGGTCAGTGGCACTTCGTCCGTGGTTATTTAGTATTTGGTTTCAGATATGGTTTATCTAGCACCATGTCATTCAATGTAACGTGAAAATAGTGGAATCCGTAGAGCATCGAATAGAATCTCTTGCCGTATTTGTCACAGCACTTCGACCGTTGTCTTCCAATAACACTTAAATACTCATTCACCTTTGTCTATCTCATGGTCTATAAATAAACTGTCAGGGTGAGGGAAATGGAGATGAACTGCAGTGTTTCTTCCGATTTCGATAGTTAAGTTCTGACGGCAATACCTCCGACCGTACATCGACAGCACTGCGACGACGTTCCGACAGCATGGCACTGAAACAACATGTCACTGCGACGACACTGTGACAGTGCAGCATTGCGACGGCACTACGACGACACAGCGACGGCACAGCGATGGCACAGTGATGGTACTGCGACGGTACTGAAACAACATCGCAATGATACTGCAGCGGTTCTGCGGCGATAGTGCGGTAACTTTGGAGCGATACTGTACGATGATTCCATACCGATCCGTGGCTTTGTAGGCAGAAAAGATGCATACATATGCAACTTCCCATCTATAACAAAAATGTTTTAAACAGCAACATACAACCAAAGGAAAACTGTTTCCCTTGTCTGCATCTTAGAAAGAATATTTCAAGCCGTAGAACCAGTGTTTCAGGAAACTAACGGAAGCTTTGCATTTTAGGAAGATCTTCTTAATTCATTAAATCCTGTCGATATAACTCGGGGCAGCTTTAGCTTCTATTTCTAGACAAGGGTAGTGAACATGTAGTGATGCAATTGTTGATTTGCTATTTCTTAATTATGTGTCAGTGATGATGGAAACGGTGTTGTTGTTGAGAATGTATTTTTAACAAAAAAATCTATTGTCTGTAACAATGCATCTCATCAGCTTTGTTCATTCGAAGCAGTTTGTTGTAGCCAGTGGCAAACGTTTGTGTTTATGGGTGTACCATGCGCGCGCGCGTGTGTGTCAGTCCTGTATGTGTGTGTAGTCATGTGTGTATGTGTGCGTGTGATTGCGTATACGGAAATGTGCACGCCACTTATATTCATGTTTCTATGTGCGGAGGAGCAGAGGAAAGCTGGTATTTATATGTGTATTGTCCATACGTGTGTGCGAGTGAGTGAATGTGTGTATGTGTGTTTGTGTATGAGTGTGTG
>NC_069000.1:31608712-31610741 GCF_001194135.2 Octopus bimaculoides | reverse complement strand
AGAAGAAGAAGAAGAAGAAGAAGAAGAAGAAGAAGAAGAAGAAGGCTACTACGACGATGACGATGCAGATAATGAAAATAAAGAAAATTAGTTCTAATTGAACCAAAATGGCACTAAATGAGGGAAAGTTGGGTGTTGGTCGATTATATCGACCCATAGCTGTTGATCAGTATCTATTTAAGTTCATCCCGTAGGAATAATGGGAAGGGGGGAGGGAGACATGCAGCAACTGCGTCGTTAGATCGAAAAATAACACTGGGAACCGGTGGAAGAAAAACGAATAAGACAAACAACAACGACAATAGCAATAGCAACGGAAACGACGAGGACAATTATATTTATAATAATGATAATAATAATAATAATAATAATAATAATAATAATGATAATAATAATAATAATAATAATAATAATAATAATAATAATAATAATAATAATAATAATAGTAATCCTTTCTAATAAAGGTACGAGGGCTGAAATTTTACGGGAGGGGACTAGTCGATTACATCGACCCCAGTGTTTGACTGGTACTTAATTTAATGACCCCCCTCCAAAAAAAAGGACAAACGGCTAAGACGACCTCAGAATGCTAAGATGGACCAAATGCTAACTGTTTACCCTGTGCGCTAACCATTCTACCAGCTAGACGCCTCGATAATAATAATAATAATAATAGTAGTAGTAGTAGTAGTAGTAGTAGTAGTAGTAGTAGTAGTAGTGGTACCAAGCAGTGGCTATCCCGGCTTCTGATCTTTACTGACTGGAAGTGTTATCTTGGTGTAAAAGATGGGTCACAGCAAATATTCTGCCTCAGTTCCACAGTCAGTTGCCAGTTGCTTGACTTTGCCCAGTGGACCATGTTCCTTGGTGGCTGACGTCATGCTCATCTCTGATCCCGAGCAAAAGTAGTATAGGAGTACCATAGCCATGCGTTGAGATGAATTCTTTGGGGTTTGACTAATTCACCTCTGGAAATATGGGTGTTTCGTTCAACATCCTTAATCAAACCTAGTTCAGGGACCTTTTGGGCAGAGTGGGATACTCGACCTGAAGACAATTCCAACTGGTTCCCACCTGCAAGTTAATGCGCTGTTTATCTCGATATGGGCTCACCATATTGCACACATATGGTTGTAAAGCATGTAATTGGTGAACACTTATCAGATGAGTAATCATGATGGGTATATTGAGATGGGTATATTTGTACCCTAGTGTCACTTTGATGGTATGTGCTGCTCTCTTACTTAATAATAATAATAATGATCATGAATTGAAATTTGATCACAAGACTGTATGATCGAGGTTTACTCCAACATTGTGTCACTTTAGTTTAAATTTGTCGTTGATTTAAATCTGGTCAATGTCATCTTGGTTGTGTATCTGTTGTTCAAATACTTGAAAATCTATGAAGGATACTTCATACAATTTTTGAAGTGTGAAGGTGATTTAAAAAAAAAATATTTAACAAACAAATGTTTTGAAATGTTTTATGGGGATGCTACTAACCTTTTTGGCGAAGAAGTTTTTGTTCTAGTGTGTGAGCGCTTTCGTTAAACCTTTTCAAACACACGTGCTCTTAAAGAGGAAGGTGTTATTTTTGTGGTAGAGATAGTATTATTTTTGGTTTATTTTCGGACTTTTGGTTATCCTCATAAATATTCTTTTACCATTGTTTATTATATGCACTGTTGGCTATTTCCGATTTAATTTTGGATTTAGAATTCTTATAACGTATTCTTTTGTATTTCGTATTTGTGTGTGTGTGTGTGTGTGCGTGTGTATGTATGTGTGTCTGTGTGTACATATACATATACATACATATATATGGTCGTCCCTTGTCGTGGTGAAAGAGCTTGTGCGTTCCAATGATTTTGACAGCGATGCCGTATGGAGTCTTAGACTCCTGATAGGGCCACCCATAGCGGCAAGGTCGAGGATGAGGGCCCGGACTAAGCACGATCAAACTCCAACATCAAGACCCCCAACGTCGAAGCAGGCGGCGGGGGGCTATCTGAAGCCCCCAAGGATT
>NC_069000.1:31608039-31608567 GCF_001194135.2 Octopus bimaculoides | reverse complement strand
CACCTCAAACAAATTTATTCAGCGAATGGCTTCGTCTTTCTAATCTGTCTCAAAAAGCTGGAACAATGAAGACATGTCCTTGTCTGTCTCCTGTCCAAACTTGATTTACGCGTACCCTACCACAACATCGTTTAGGCTTAGCAACCCTTCCTGTTTGTTTTCACTGTCCTGTTTGTGTTACCAATTTTGACCCTCCGCAAAATCCCAAATTTGATTTAATTTGCTTTGCGGGAGCAACTGGTTTATCGAAAGCGTATATTGTTGTTAAATGCTCGAAATACAAAAGTAGAAAAACACCCAACAACTGATGAAGGGTCGTTCTATATGCTGTTTGTCTTGTTTTAGATTTGTGTCTTTCGTTGTTCGAAAAAATAGTTCATATTCCATGTACTCGTACTTCGTATTTTTTTGTTCTACATGTTTCATGACGTCCTATGCCCACATATGCATATATGTATACGTGTAGATTAAGTATGTACATATACGTATTTTAATATGCATATATATATATATATATATATATATATA
>NC_069000.1:31602409-31607633 GCF_001194135.2 Octopus bimaculoides | reverse complement strand
ACCCCCCACCCCAAGCGGAGATCCATAAACAACAGCAAGGAGAAATATCAACATCAGTAAGAGCAATAGTCATAACAAGATAATGGCGGTGATGGTAATAAATGCCATAGTTTAAATAACAAGACAGATTATTATGAATAATAGAATATATTAATCTTTATAGAATAATACATCATATATAAATATATAACATGGTTCAATGCAATATAATATAATGTAATGATATAATATATAACGTATACTGTATTATAATATTATATTTACTATATAATGTAAAATAATATAAACTTTTAGAATAGAACATGCTATAAACACTCTATCATTATACCAGATAATAAAATACATAATAATATACATTATTGGATAAAATATACAAATAAACACAAAATTAGATGAAATAAACTTGAAAGAAACACAAACTTACACATAAGAATATGAAAATTAATTAATGGTAGGAGAATGGCAAAAATATAAACACCGTTCTTTGAAGACAAATGCAGATCAAAGAACTTCCTAGACAAGAGAGAACTGGAAGAAAAATTAATGAATCTTATTAAAACAAGAAAAAGCTAATGCAAATTTTATTATGGTCCTTGAGCAAACGTCGTTAAAGGAGGGTATATTATGTTTTCAAACAGCTTAGTAACAACAGCAACAACAAAAACACCGATTACAAAAAGAAATTATCATTATTATTATTATTATTATTATTATTATTATTGTGTTATGTTCTGGTTTCGCTTTAATTTAAACGAGCTGCATCGAAGTCTCCAAGGGACAACAGAGTTTTGTATCTGGAGATGGTAACAAATGAGGTGCCATCCACGTAACTGAAACAGAATGTGTAAGGTTGCGTTTTCATGGAATGAAATTTGCGTAGAATATGTGAAGTACACTTAAGCACGATCGTTTAGAACTCGCTACTTTTGGAGCTGCCAGAGATTTGATCCACACACTTGTTTGCTCCTCTTGGTATCATTCCAAGTGCCCCAGTAATAATACGTAATGTTACTGTTTTGATACGCCACATTCTTCCAATTTCCAACACCAGGTTGTTGCTCTTGTTGTTTTCAAACGTTTTCAGGGATGTTTTTGTCGGCTGGGGTTGCAGCACCAATCAGGAGACAAGTCTTTTCAATATGAGTTTTAACAATGATATCAGGGTGATTTGCCTGCATTTTCCTATCAGTCCGAACACTGAAATTCCAGATGATAAATATCCTCGGCATTCTGAGCAACTTCTGGTGGCTTGTGTTCCTGTCAATTGTTATAGGGAAGAAGATTATATCTGTGGCATATTGTCCAGTGTATCTACAGACCTGCCTTCCTGTAATGACTTTCTAAGTATTCTTTTGGTGCTAGTCTGCTGCATCCAGAGAATATGTGGGCGATTGGATCTGAATGTTCTCTGCATATCATTATCATGATCATAGGTGTTGCCTTTGTTGTTATTGTTGTTGTTTTACTATTCAGAACGCTCGGCCTTGTTTGTTCTGGCAGATTCTGTGAGAGCGGACAGCTGCCTGCTGTCAGAGGTCTCAGAGGCTCTCTTTCCGCACATTATTAAGCTTTGATACTTGGTTGTTGTCATTATTATTTTTGCTGTTAATCTTTTTTAAACTAACTCTTCCAAGTTACAAACATTGCAATTTTAACGTTCTACGGTGTGTTGTTTACGAGTAGGAATGATCTATTGTAAGGGAAGTATAGCAAGATTTCGTTATTATTATTATTATTATTATTATTATTATTATTATTATTGTTATTATTATTATTATTGTTGTTGTTGTTGTTGTTGTTGTGGTTGTTGTTGTTGTTGTTGTTGTTGTTGTTGTTGCTGTTGTTATTATTATCAGTAGTAGTAGTAGTAGTAGTAGTAGTAAAAGATATCGATCAGAAGTTATTTTAATGGCAGACGAAGAGAGTGTTAAATAAAGAGACAAGGATTTTGGTCCTAATTGCCTGAGATCTATCAATAAGAACAAAAAAAAATGCATCAGGCGGAATGTCAATAATGAAGACACCTCGGCTCTCTATAGAATGTGTAGTGAAAGAGAAAAGACAGTTGAGCACATAGTATCTGAATGTAAAATGACTGCTCAGAGGATTTATAAGAACGAGAGATATGACAATATTGTAACAAGCATACACTGTGGAATATGCAAAAGCCAAGTTATTTGAACATAAGGGAAAATAGTATGATAATAAAACAGAAAATATCCTTGAAAACATCCATATAAATGTACTATGGGATACAAATATTGAAAGGAAGACCTAAATAGAACATTCACCCTAGGATAATATCGTACGTGATGAAGAGAAAATGTGTATTGCTTGATCGATGTTTCTTCTCCTTTTGATAAATGAGTTCGTAAAGAAAGGTGGTAATTTTTTTTTCTTTTCTTTTTGATGCCAGAACATAAAATATAAACTTCAAAGAATTTGAAATTACCATAAAATCCTTTCGCTGGCGTTTGGAAACTTTACAGTGACTCGTGATCTCCCAACTTGTGACTCGTGATCTCCTAACTTCGTTGTGTTGATGAAAGTAGCCTTCTAAGCAAGTTGGGAGAACAAGAGATACTGTAAAGGTTTCAAATGGTAATGGAAGAACATAAACGAATATGCAATGAAATTCTAAATAAACTATCGATTTGTTAGTTGTATAGATACTTAACCATTTGACTAATGATACAGGAATAGAATTGAACTCGTAATGACTTCTCCAAGAAAGAACAGAATAAGGTGGTGCTCCAGCATGGCCGCAGGCAAATGATTGAATCAAGTAAAATAATAAAATATATATACACACACACACACACATACATAACTATATATATATATATATATATGTATGTATGCATGTATGTAGGCAGGTATATATAAATGCATTAATATTTATATACACGTTTGTTCATGTTAGAGTGTGAGCCTGTCTGAATGTATGTGTTCAAATACCCACGCATATGCACACGCATATACACACGCACATACATGTATATATGTGCATAAGTAAATATAAATGTGTGTGTGTGTGGGTGTGGGTGTATGTGTGTGTGTGTGTGTATGTTTGCGTGTGTGTAGTTTGTGTCTTCCTATAATTCTTCTTTCATCATCTGAGATGTGTTCTCTGATAATTTCTTATACACTTGAAAGTGATTATTTCCTGAAGTGTGTATTCGAAGGGCGAGAGAGAGAGAGAGAGAGAGAGAGAGAGAGAGAGAGAGAGAGAGAGACAGACAGACAGACAGACAGACAGACAGAGGAAGTGAGAGAGATTTACAGGCAGAGAGAGAGAGAGAGAGAGAGAGAGAGAATGATAACGCTAGAGACACGATAGGCAAACAAACAAGGCGAGTGTATGTAACAAAGAGAAAGAGAACTTGAGGTAGACGATTAGCGCGTGTAGTCTCCTTCTCACGTTTTCGTAGCCTCATTCGTTTTCAATGTTTTGGTGTATGTGTATTTTTATTTTTTGCTAAAGTTTGGAGACGGTGTTGTCATATTGTTGTTGTTCATCTTCGATCGTTTGTGCTTGAGGAAATAACTAAAATTCGTTGTTATCTGACAACATGATCAGAAAAAAAAAATAGGACAAAATAGTTATACTCACGTTTATACAGATATGCGATATAGTTTGTAATATTTGTGTCCACATATTTAACCAGACTACTTATCGCTATACAAATACTGTGACAAACTTTAAACAGTTTTACGAAAGACGACAAAGTACAAATCACATTGTGTATTGTCATTCATATTTCTTATTATATCGATGATCAATATGATTACTTCTCTATGATTTGATAGTTGTTTCTAAATAAAATGTTTTTCAAATGGATGCGATTGGAATGAAAGATTTTCTCTGAAATTAACCCCTTCCACCCTCTCTTTTTCAGTCTACTAAGCTGGCAAAAAATAAGTAGTACCTGCATTTCAAAGGGCCAACCTTGTCACGCTGAATCTCCTAATGAACTATGCTAAGTGTACACGTGTCTGTGGAATGCTCATCCACATGCAGGTTAATTTCACAAGAAGGCTGCTCCGTTGATTGGATCACCTGGAACCCTGGTCGACGTAACTCACGGAGCGCCAGGTTAAATGCCAGATTTATAGTAATTATCTCCGCTTCAGATGGCAATTGCGATTAACTCCAAAATGAGAAGAAACTCTTCAAAACAGGGATACCATTAACCCTTTAGTGTTCAGATTATTCTGTCACATTGTTTTTAATTAATCCTGTATCATCTTACATCCTTGAAATTTCAATGATGTGATTGTATATTTTCAGAATGACATTGTAGGGTAGGTGTGAGAGGACAGAACTGACTTGTGCAGACATAAAGCAAATAGAATATTTGGGCCAGATATGGCCGTTTTAAATGCTAAAGAATAGGTTATTAACCCTTCTAACTAGCAAAGTCAACGGCAGTAAAGTCAACGAACATTTAAGCATAAGGACTGCAATTTCGCAATTTCAGAGTGTAGGTTTGAATTGATGACACCGACTGATTTTATCGACCCCAGAAGGGATTAAAGAGCAAGGTGGCCACGATGGAATATGAACTGAGAAGATAAAGAGTCAAAAAAGATATCGCAAAGGGTTAGGTAGGTCGTCGGAAGACGACCTAACTATTCTCCTAATCTACTACTACTGCTGATATCACCACCATCACTATTACTACTACTACTACTACTACTACTACTACTACTACTACTGCTGCTGCTGCTGCTGCTGCTGCTGCTTATGCTACTACTACCACTACTAATACCACTAGTATTTCTGAAAACAAAAATAACAATGCTTAAAAATTTTGGCACAAGGCCAGCAATATTTTCGTGGTGGAAGGGGTTAGACTATTAAACCCACCGCAATATCTAATTGACATTTACTGTAACAATCACGGAAAGGTGAAAGGGAAAGTCAACTTCAGCTGCTTTTGAACTCAGATCGTACAGAGCCGGAAGGATATATATATTTATAGAGAAATGTTATTGCCCACAGGTAGCTAAACTTAGAGGGGACAAATAGGGACAGACAAAATGATTAAGCCGATAACATTGACCCCTGTACGTAACTAGTACTTAATCAATTGGCCCCGAAAGGGTCAAAAGTAAAGTCGACTTCGGCGGAATTTGAACTCAGAACGTAACGGCAGACGAAATACCGCTAAGCATTGCGCCCGGCGTGCTAACGATTCTGCCAGGTCGCCGCCTTAAAAAA
>NC_069000.1:31601092-31602143 GCF_001194135.2 Octopus bimaculoides | reverse complement strand
TGCTTTTGAACTCAGATCGTACAGAGCCGGAAGGATATATATATTTATAGAGAAATGTTATTGCCCACAGGTAGCTAAACTTAGAGGGGACAAATAGGGACAGACAAAATGATTAAGCCGATAACATTGACCCCTGTACGTAACTAGTACTTAATCAATTGGCCCCGAAAGGGTCAAAAGTAAAGTCGACTTCGGCGGAATTTGAACTCAGAACGTAAAGACAAACGAAATATCGCTAAGAATTTCACCCACCGTGCGGCCTTATACATTACAAGTATATTATTTAAAACAGTTTGGTTCGGGTACACACGTCTTCATGTTTCGCGGGCCTCTAACTGCCACCCGTCCCTTTTAAATAATTCATATATCTTCTATTAAGTGTGTTGAGTACATTTTTTTATTTTGTTTGTCCACTCGCTCATGTATATATACATCTATCCATCCATCCACGCATGCATACATACATATACGTGTGTGTGTGCGTGTGTGTGTGTATGTGTGTAAAACGAGGCAATTTATCAAGTTATATCATTGGCTGTCAAATATATAAGATATAATAGAAAAAAAAAACGTTTAGTAAGGAAGTCGACCCCACAGGAAATACATCATCATGATTGATCGTTTGGCACCGGTAGAAATAAACACCAGCCATGCGTACAATTTGCAAATGAAGACGGAAAAAATTATATATGCGTGTAGTCACGTGTGCGCACACACATACAGAAAAACACAAATAGATAGATTAACAGACAGAGAGATAGATAGATAGATAGATAGATAGATAGATAGATAGATAGATAGATAGATAGATAGATAAGATACATACTGAAAAACATAAATACATTGATACATATAAATTTAAAACTTAGGTGGTGAGTGAAAAGAAGCTCTTACTCATTCCAACTTTGATTTCTAAATAACGATCATGAATACATTTTTATATGTCTCCCTATCAATTCAAATATACAGACATACACACACACACACAAACACATACAAACACACACACACACACACACACACGCACACACACACACATACACACACGCAT
>NC_069000.1:31600082-31600828 GCF_001194135.2 Octopus bimaculoides | reverse complement strand
ATATATATATATATATATATATATATATATATATATATATATATACCGGAGTAAGCACATGAAATGTGCAACAAGGTGGAGAAAAGAGTACTCAAATACCAGAGGTAGAGTAATATGCTTTATTTAAAAGCAGCAGAAATATAACAAAAAACTGCTACTCGGAGTTTCACGTTCCCGTTCATCGGACAGTATATAGAACAATCTTACATCACCGTCAGCTACGGTTCAGGGAAATTCATAAATGCATATATTGAACAACTGCGAAAAATCTCAACAGCTATCTTGATAAATTTTTTGACCAAAATGCGACATTCGTCCAGAGACTGAACGCATTATATGACTTGGAACTTTTAGCTTTTGTACACCCGCTCCATGCTCCAGTAATTCATAGAAAGTTTTAGATTGAAAAAAAGCAGTGGCATGATGTCTATCAGCCGTTAATAAGACTAATTTGTTCGATTCTTAAATGAGGTGCTCCACCATGGCCACCGTCTAATGACTGAAACAAATAAAAATTAAAAGATAAAAGATAAAAGACACGCTGTACATATATCATATCGTATCTTGATACTGCATGGAGTGAGATATTGACATATTGACCGCTGGTTCCTTTGGAATTGTTCAAATTGCTATATTCATCTCCGATGGGATCCCGATATGGTTCGAAAAAATTGGTTAAGTCTCTTCCCCCTTTTTATTCACTCTACAAAAATATAGGTAAAGTTGCCCTCTATATATATATATAT
>NC_069000.1:31598262-31599876 GCF_001194135.2 Octopus bimaculoides | reverse complement strand
TTTAACGATAAAACACACCTGGCATTTCCTTTTTTTTTTTACCTTTCCAACTAAGTACTTTCAGACGAAAAATGACAAAATGCTACAGCTGATGGTCAGATTGGAAAAAAACACAGATAGAAAAAAAGCAGGACACACACCCAGCACACGTATGCACACACACACACACACACACACACACACACACACACACACACATATATACACACATATACGTGTGTCTGTCATATATGTATATGCATATTTGTAGAAGCACACATACACAGGCATACATACACACATGCACTCACTCACACACACATACCGTATGATCTGGTGAAGCAAGAATTATATGCCAAGTTATTTTCGAGTGATAGTTAGCATTTAGTTCGTATTTCTCAATAATCTCAACAGTCACTTAATATTATTCGAAGCATCTCGTGAAAATGAGTCTCGTTTACCGTTTAATTTTTTTTTCTTTCTTTTCACCAGCCTGTGAAGAAATACGTTTTTCTCTTTATATACATTAGCGGTAATCGTAGTTGTAGTATAGTCTACATTGTCACAAAATTATGTTTCTACATACGTATTTGCAGCATCCATATTCGTAAAATGAGAATTTCCCCGGGAGACCGTATTTTTAATATTTACATATCCACTTCTTTTCTCATGTGATCGATCCCAATACATTTCGATGTAGGAGAGCATATTTCTAAAATATATTTGATTTTTTTTTTTGTTTTTTTTTTGTTCAAAACATATTATAGGTCTTCATTTCGAATTTATTATCACATGTAAAGATGAGTTTAATACTTCGATAATTGTGACCTCCATTAACCGTAATTTATTTCACACACTAAATTTTATATTTGTCTATGAAAGTATAGGTTAATGGTGGTCTCCTGAATTATGAATTATTCAGAGCCGTCCCGGATATAAAATCATTTTCGTATTCATTTACATCCTTTTGCATTTAGAATTCAGCTTCGGTAAAATTCTACTTGAGCTTAGCTTATTCTGTGGTCTATAAAATAATGTGTAGAATAAATATACTGAACTCTTCTAAATATGTTGCTTTGTGCCGATTTAAGGAATTCTTATTAACAATTACACATTTTTCAAACGTGGAAGAGGCATTTTAATCAATGAAGAACACGCAACAATAAATATATTCGGTATTTCTTTGTTTCGTGAAAATGGTGACATCTCTAGAAATAAACGCAAAAGAAATTTAAGTTTTTGTATGTTTTAAAATACTAAAATAGCTGTTCAAGATGTAATTATCTTCTCAGAAAAGTTTTCTAGAAAAGTCTGGTACCAAAATTCGTTATTTCTTAAATTAACTGAAGCAATATTGTATTGAGTGCGCTGGCCAGAAATAACTGCCCTGGGAACAAAGCTAAATGAATATCCCTTTGCATGCTAAAAATACGTCAATCTATTTCGGGCAGCATTTTCAGAACTAATTCGTATCGATTTAATTCTATACTCACACAAGTATGATTTTCCTAAGGCTCTGTAGAATAAGATAATCATGCTCAGATACACGCACAATTGAAACAGCTGCAATATGTATGTGTGTGTTTGCACATGCGCGCACGCATTCTCTGTCTCTATCTCTCTATCTCCATCTAT
>NC_069000.1:31594055-31598192 GCF_001194135.2 Octopus bimaculoides | reverse complement strand
TATATATACACGTATGGTGGATGTGTAGAGGGAGAGAGATAGATTCAGCAATAGAAACTTTACTTTAGTTCCATAAATGAAACTAATTTGTGAAAAGTAAACTTAACATTACGTCCAGGTACTAATAAGTTTTCCTCGCAATCAGGTAAATGTAAGGGAGAATATAAAGTGAATCTGGGACATGTGCTAAAAAAAAAAAAAAACAACCAAGATATCGACAGAGATGTTATGCAGTTAGTTTTGTTCTTAACTCACTTAACTATTTTAGTTGGTATGAGTAAGATTGCCTCGTATTCAGGCTGGAGTTCATCGTACGTATCTGAACATATCGTAAGATAAACGCGAGACCCATTGGTGTGAAACAACTACACAGCATTTCCTGTTATATAGCTCTTCTTAGTTATATAAATTTTTCGATGGTATATCATATATTTGTCACTGGCTGATGATTGATCCTGCAGTTTTGATAATATTATTTATTCATTTCACATCGGAGACCATCACTTGTCTGACAAGATACAATTGTTTTATTCTGTTTTTCTTTTTTGGGGGTGTGGTGGAGTGGGGTGTTCATTCATATCTTGTGTTCTTTTTTCATAATGTATTTGATACAGAACTGATCTTGCTTAGAAATATTTTGATTATTGGTGTCGTAGTTTAGCCGCAATGGAGCCTTCATTCAACAGACTTTTCCTGATAAAGACTGAAACTGCGATCACCCTGTTAGACTTAGCATTTTTCATACAAATTTTAAAATTACATACGGTGGCGAATCGTTAGCACGCCAAGCAAAATGCGTAGCGACATTTTCGTCCGTCTTTAAGTTCTGAGTTCAAATTCAGCCGGGGTCGACTCTGCCTTTCATCCCTAGGGAATCGATGAAATAAATACCAGTTGAACACTGGGGTCGATTTAATTGACTTACTTCCTCCCCCAAATTTGTTGTCTTGTGCCAAAATTTGAAACAGATATTACTTAATACTGATTGTAAGAATGCTTCTTTTTAAATGAGTGCCAGCATTATTTTACAAATGTTCAATCAAATAATTAAAAATATTTTTTGGTGTTATTAGGAATAATATTTTTAATACAACATACGGCACCGTTACCATTTTTTACATACTTAATAAAACATTTGAGATATTGTTTGATATTTTTCATATACATTTTAATATTAATTCATTTTGTTTTGATGATGTTTCACCATTCAGCACGATACTATTTCATATTGTTTTTGATAACACGCTGCATTCTGGTAGTGTTTGATCACATTAAATATGATAATATCATTACGACAGTAAAGAGACAATAATGGAAGCTGGTCAAATGCCAAACATTAACGCAGAATGTACGTCGTTACATTCAACTGGCGAAGATTCAAAAAGACAATGTTCTACTGTGTAAATTCCCATTAGAAGATAACTGCCTGCTTGTTCAGGTTATAATGAGAACATGGTGTGAGGTCGTTTTCTTTTCCAAGGAGTTGCATCACGTTATCAACCACAAGTACTTTAACGGTATCTATTACTAATTACAATGCACTGCGGATTGATAAAACTTCAAGATAGTCATGCAAATCTACCCTATGACTGTATTAAGGAGTGGGAAACCATAAATCGTCGGCCATAATAGATTAGCTCATTGGTGTTATATCTCTCTACGTTCAGCTTCTCAACTAAAATTTCTCCACGAATGACTTATTTTTCTTTCTCAAATTAAAAAGGCAGACATTCAGACATTCAGTTGTAAGTACACTGCTGCAAATTAGACACTCCCTGCGTCATCCTATACCTAATTAGTTTTAATTAATTAAAATTTCAAAGCTGGTAATTCTTGCCTCGAGCATTTAGATAATAATTTGTTTTGATTACTTAATGTGTAATTTTGAATAATTAAAATTTGTTATTCACTACATCAAATATATTTAACGCACTTAACTAGCGATGAAATCTATCAAGTACTGGCCGGTAACGTGGAGAATATGAATCAGTTATTTCATTATTATTATTACATTCCAACGGCGGTGAGCTGTTATTATTATTTTTTTTAACCTTTATATCCTATGCATATGTCCCTACTTTTTCAGCATATACTTACCTTTTTTATATCATTTCATTACATGAAAACCCCCACACTTTATGCCTGTCTCGGTATTGTCCCCCTCATCCTTTACCCTTGTGAGAAATAAATGAAAGCATTATTATTATTATTGTTATAATTATTATTATTATTATTATTATTATTATTATTATTATTATTATTATTATTATTATTATTATTATTGAGTGAGAGAGCAGTGCATGCCATCAAAGTGACATTGGGGTAAAGTATCCAAAGCCCAGTACACCCATCCTGACTATGCGTCTGATAAGTCTACAACAGGCACATGCATCACAACCATATGTGCGCGACATGGTGATCTCATATCAAGACAAGCAGCCCATGACTTTGCAGGTGGGGTCCAATTAGAATTTTCTTCACGTCCAGTGTACCCATCCTGCTGAAAAGGTCCCTGAATAAGGGTTATTTAAGGATGATGAACAAATCACCCATGCTTCCAGAGGTGAATTATTCAAACCCAAAATAATTCCTCTCAACACATGGCTATGCTGCTCCCCCACACATGATTATGATGCCCCTCCCATTATTATTATTATTAATATTATGTTGTTGCTGTTGTTATTGTTTTCTTCTTCTTTCTTCAAATTTTCTTCCATTTCTCGCCGAGAGTTTTCCGTACACCTAGGGCAGAGAAACCCATTGTATGCATTCCCAGTTTGCATACGCAAATTTACAGGTAAAATATGTATGTAAAAAAATTAATAAATAAATAAATTCATGAATGGATGTTGTTTTCACAGCGATAATGCTCATCTCAGTACATGAGATTTCCAGTTAACACGATTGTTTGCACTTCCTGTAGGGATGGTAAGCCTGCTTTCATTTTCAAATAGGTTTCAGTACCTTTTTTAAAATTATTCCTAGAGATCCTACAATCACTGGTACGGTAGTTGCCTTGAGATGCCACATCTTTTCAATTTCTATTAGCAAGTCTTTATATTTACTGATCTTGTCAAATTCTTTCGCCACTATATTGTGATCGCAAGGAATACTCATGTCTTTTAATAAACACATCTTTTTGTCTGATCTTTTATAATAATATCCGATTTATTAGCTTTTATAGTTTTGTCGGTATGGTGTTTATACCATTTGTCAGCGGTTTTGATTTTATAATGCCGACATATTGTCCAGTGTAAATACTGGCCAACTCTGTCATGTCTTGCTTTATATTCTACAAGTGTTAAGACTCTACACCCTGAGATTATGTGGTCTATAGTTATTATTATTATTATTATTATTATTATTATTATTATTATTAAAGCAAGGTGGTAGAATTCTCAGCGGCATTTCGTCCGTCTTTACGTTCTGAGTTCAAATTCCGTCGAGGTCCTCAGCCGTTCATCCTTTTGGAGTTGATAAAATAAGTACCAGTTAAGCAGTGGGGTCCTTGTAATCAACTCTTCTCCTCCCTCCCCCACCAAAAAATTCCAAGCCTTGTGCTTAAAACAGAAAGCATTATAACTGTATTCCATACTTAGGCGGTGAACTGGCAGAATCATTGTCACACGTAAAATGTTTTGTGCCATTCTTTATGTCCTAATTTCAAATTTCCTCCTGGTCGACTTTCCCTTTCTTGTTTCGTGCTCAATAATATTAAGTACCAATTTAGACCTGGAGTTGACGTAATTAAATTTCCTTTCCCTGCATAAGTATGCATATATACATACGTATTTATCTATCACTCTCTCCTCTCTCTCTCCTTCTCTCTCTCCTTCTCTCTCTCCTTCTCTCTCTCCTTCTCTCTCTCCCTCTCTCTTTCTGTAGCTGTGTGATAAGAAGCTTGCTTCCCAACCACATGGTCCCGGGTTCAGTCCCACTGTGTGGTACATTGGGCAAGTGTCTTTTACTAGCCTCGGACCAACCAAAGCCTTGTGAGTGGACTTGGTAGATGGAAACTGAAAAAATCCCGTCGTGCTTGTCCCCCCACCATCGATTGACGACCTATGTTGGTGTGTTTACGTCCCCGTAACTTAGTGGCTCAGCAAAAGAGACCGATAAAAAATACCAGGCTTACAA
>NC_069000.1:31589798-31593836 GCF_001194135.2 Octopus bimaculoides | reverse complement strand
TACAATAACTATTTTAAATAACGATTAGAAGACAGCTACAGAGATAAAATAGTTGATACTTAGACAAACAAACAAATAGATGAAGAGTGAACAAAAATAACTCATTGGTAGGGATTTAGTAAATCTGCATAGATATAGGTTATCTCCGTAGATGGTTTATGTGCGTCTATATATGTATTTTTCTATATGAGTAGAGACGGAGTAAGAAAGAGAAGGAACGGGGGACTTAATTTAAGCATTTTAAAGAATAGTATCCGATGCAAACATTGTCTGAGTAAGATAGATTCACTCCATATACACATTACGAAACACAGATATTCGGACATTCATACACGCGCACGCACACACACACATAACGACGCTTATTGTATGTGTGGTCATCAGAATATTTACGCAATGTATCTAAACAACTATATATTTCACACACTTCTTCCTGTCTGAAGCTACTTATCTTTCTTGTTTCCCTTCTTTCTATAATTACAGTTTAACGGTACAGAAAATAATAATTCCTGTTATACATCATGTGGCTGTGTGGTAAGAAGCTAAGAAGCTTGCTTCCTAAACACATGGTTCCGGATTCAGTCCCGTTGCGTGGCAAACACACACATGTATATTCTTTTGTTTCAGTTATTTGTCGAACAAATCGACCCCAGGACTTATTCTTTGTAAGCCTGGTATTTATTTTATCGGTCTCTAATATATATATATAAGAAGGAAAACAATCAGCCCCAAATCTCTGAGCGAGAAGTAAACAGTAACAGTACTACAAAGTAAAATCTGCTTACCAACGTAAATTGGCAGTCCTGGTTAGGACGATGTTACAACATTTTTTAGTCCCAGGAAAACAATTTTTCCAGCCGGCTATCGACGCACAACTGCGCCCTTATACCTCGAACAAGGGAGTTAATGTCCCCACTCAGCCTTAAACGATTCCTGCGGACCATGGTTTCTGGGTTATTTCTCTTCATCAACAGAGGCTAAGCGTTGGCTAGAGATGTTCGAAGTATATACTTCGAGTGACACACAGGCACTGACCACGTAAAGAGCAAAACAATTAGACCCAAATCTTTGAGCGAGAAGTTGTAACAGTGGTGCGTAGGTAGCCAGCTGGAAAAGATGTTCTCCTGGGGCTAAAAAGGGTAGTAATATCGTCCTAATCAGGACTGTCAATTTACGTTGGCAAATAGATTTTACTCTCTCTCTGTCACTCTCTCGACCTGTTCACTGACAAAATTGTGCTGCACAATTTTGTCAGTGAACAGGTCAGTGAACAGGTCTCGGTCTCAAGGCGACGAAAATATTTTGACAAATTAAATTTAAATGTTGAAGTGAATCTGACTGCTTTTGTGTGTTATTTTAAATGGCTTACAGCTTCTACGCTGCAATTGTCATATATATATATATATATATATATATATATATGCACTAATATCGAAATACCGAACAGTGAGAATGAGTGCTCAAGGCCGCAGAGCCATATATGCTTTTTATTTGTGGTTTAGTAAGGATACCAATGGTTTCATTCGCCAGTTATCTTCCTTGTGGCACTCGCTTCCACCGTTGATGAGAATGTACTCCTCCAAGATGGTGACGAGTACCAACGTTCCAGTGTGTCAGGCTTGTTAGTTGCTGAGAATTCTCGGCATGAAAACCAATGATAGTTTTGTTAACCCCAAAACAAAGTATATATATATAAAAGTCATGGTATTTTCTGTGAAGAACGTAGTAGAGTACAGTATAATGCCCGCTCACCTTCAGATTTCACCCAGTACTATCCAACAGTAATATCATACCTACTGCCAGATTTGTGTTGGGGCTTCTGTAGTGTGTGGATGTATAATTGAAGTTGGTGTCAACAAGAATGAGTACAGAGGAGCCTTTATTTGTAATCACTACTGTACATTTTGATATATCAAGTGGCTACTACAACCTCGTGCAACCACTACAGACAAAGGATGCAGTCGAAGCCAAAAATTTGACTTTACGGAATATAAACAATATGTAAATATCACCTGACGAAACACAAGATCTCATAATGCATGGAAATGGTTACATAAGCAAATACCTACGAACCTGGAGAACTTCGTTGTGTGGAAACAATTGTAGTGATTACATATAAATGTTCCTCTATACTCCTTGTTGTTTACTCCAATTTATTCAGTTATATATATATTAAAGTAATAACGTTAATGTCTGCGCCCGGGTCGCGAATGGCTGGTCAGTACATATGTATATATATTATTGAATAGACACAGTACATGGTTTTATGAGCTTCTAATAGTTTCATATGTTGTGAAATACCTCAAACATATCATCAGGCACAAGCCACATAACGAATTAAAATTTGAATGAGAGATGAAACGCGAGAAATTGAAAAGGAAATATATAGAAAAAACAGTACGTTATATATGTGTGTGCGTGTGTGTATGTATATGTATGTATATACATACATACATATATGAGAGTATAAGAGTAGTGTTCCCTGCATTAGTGCAAGGCATGCAACGCATACTGAAGGTATATCAAGGAAAGAAAATAACAAATCAGATTTTAATAACTTTAATTTTAATGAATGACAGTCAGAATTTGGAAACACATGTGTAACGTGTGCGTTATTTCTATTATACGGTTTTCATTTTTGAAATTGCATGTTCTGACTTAATTAACAGGACTCACGGCACGTTATTCTACTCCCCTTCCTCCTCCTCCTTCGTCTTCTTCGTCTTCTTGTTTTTGTTCTTTTTGTTCTTGCTGCTGTTGTTGTTGCTGTTGCTCTTCTTCTTCTTCTTCTTCTTCTTCTTCTTCTTCTTCTTCTTCTTCTTCTTCTTCTTCTTCTTCTTCTTCTTCTTCCTCTTCTTCTTCTTCTTCTTCTTCTCTTTCAGTTCGATCTTTTTTACCTGTCCTTTTTGTAGCCTATTACTTTTACTTCTTCCCTCGTTATTTTTCCATTATTTTGTCAAATGTGATTTAATCAAGCCGTTTCATTTATTCAATTGCAGTCAATAAAACCGAAGAGAATATTGTTTTCTTTAGACAAAGCATATAATGTGTGTAGGAGGATGGGAACAAAACAGGATAATTTTACCATTATGCATCTTCCGAATGTTTTTATTTTGAGGAATTGTGAAATTAATTCCACTACAAGGATTTGAAGATGTGTTCTCGCTCCATTATTTTTTTTCCTTTGCTGAGAGTCGAATACTTGTCCCTCACCTCCATACTAGATACGGTATTACATAACATAAAAAGGAAACGAATGCATCGATCACTTATACCAGTGAAATAATATCCAAAGACAATTTGTTGGTGTCATTAAGGTTGCTTATCGCGTGGATTTGAAAAGTATAACATTTCGTAGAACGGTTGTCCAACTTAGCCCTGATATGTGGTTTATGGTATGCACTGCATTTCAATCGATTGAAAAACCGAGTTCCATGCGTTTTTAATAACAAAATTACACAGTTTTTGATATTCATATAAATGTTTCAAAAATACGTTATTCTTATTTTCATTATATACATATTTGATTAATATAATTAGAAAACAATATTTTCCAATATATTTTTCTAAATTGTGTATATGTTTTAATCTCCACACGAATGCAATTATAGTCTTTTATTTGATCTCCAATCCAAAATATTGGTTTCAAACTTTGACACAAGGCCTACATTTTCGGGCGAGGGGTAAGTCGATTACATCAACCCCATTGAAAAAAAACTAGTACTTACTTTATCGACCTCGAATGGGGTGAAAAGCAAAGTGGAACTCAGCAGAATTAGAATTCAGGACCTAAAAACAGACGAAATACGGCTAAGCGGCTTGCCCAGCGTGCTAATGATTCTGTCTGCTGCCATTTTACTCCAGTCAAAACTGTTATCAAGCAAAAAGAAAAAAGGAGAGCGATCTACAGACCCTACCATCTTGATAAACCATGTCTCCACCTTGTGGAAGATTACATTCTCCGACAGAGAATGTACAAGAAGTGGAATACATTGATGATGATGATGATGATGATGATGATGATGATGATGATGATGA
>NC_069000.1:31589385-31589698 GCF_001194135.2 Octopus bimaculoides | reverse complement strand
GTGGTGGTAGTGGTGGTGGTGTTGGTGGTGGTGGCGGCGGTGGTGATGGTGACATGTTGTTGTTTAACCCCAGCCCAAATCTGATTGAGCAAAAGAATGGATCACAAGAATTCACAAGCTGTAGTGTTAAGTCCAAAATGTTTAGAATTTTACCAAGAAAAATGCAGTGTCTGTGAGAAATTGTCACTGTAATCTAATCTACATGATCTAACCACTACGCCATATGCCCGTGAGCATATAGCATAGTGGTTAAGAGCACGGGCTACTAACCCCAATATTCCGAGTTCGATTCCAGGCAGTGACCTGAATAATA
>NC_069000.1:31586067-31589375 GCF_001194135.2 Octopus bimaculoides | reverse complement strand
AGCCGAAATGCTATGTTAACAACAAACAAGACGAGGACAAATATCCGTCAATTGTAAATAATGTAAATAACGTACATATTTCGTCATCTCTTAAATATAGAACTGTACAAGCATTCGTGTTGTGATAATTCTTCTTACTCCTTTGCGGAATAGTTTATTGTTGACTACATTTTTGCCATTTGTACTATTTTTAAGATCATAGATTGAGTTTTAAGGGGTGAGTTGTTTGCTAAATGTAGATGATCAAACAAACACTTAGAAGAAGATACGTCAGATTATGTACTCAGTATATGTGGAAGAGGTTAAGTTTTATTGCAGCTGCATCTTTAAACGAATGCTTCGCTGAACTTTCCATCTTCACTTGAAACAGATGTTTCGACCGGATGTTGACCTTGAAAGGTCAGCATTTTGGAGTTGGATTCGTGTGATAAAGTACGTTTATAACACCACTTGGTGAGAAATAAACGGCAAATATGGTTATTTATCTAGGAGGTGTGGGAAGAGGGAACTTTTTTCATGACCAGGCTGAGAATCAGCTCAGCAGTTATTGAGATGCTGAAGAAACTACAAGAAATACCGATGTGAAAGTAAGCCTCTTCTAAAATACTTTGTTAAAATGAGTGATGTCATATTGGCAACGATTTATGTAGCAAGCTTGCACAGGTTCCTACACTGAGCAACTGTCCACTGCCTAATTCCATCAAGAACCACACGACGAGGGACACTATGGTAGAAATAACAGCCAAACCCGAAATAAGTCACGGCTTATCTTAAAAATCATCTCATCACCAGATGCACAGACACTCATACATTTACACACACACACGCACGCGCACACACACACACACACACACACACACACACACACGCACACACTCAAACACACACGGTATAGTAGAATAAACAATCCTCAACGTAATATGTAATGACATTTAAGCGAGACCCAAGTTGCTAAGAAAACTTTATAGCCACAGAGATCTCTCTCTCTCTCTAAGCTTATATATATAACTCAATTTTTATTGCCGATGTTTGATAACATTTATGAATAATATCCTTCAATAATAATCAGCTATCATTATCTTTCTCATTCTAAATGAAAAGCCAAGCCATTCAAATGAAAAGTAACTACCTAGCTTGTGAAGATGCGTAGTCTAGCGATTACGATATTTGACCATGATCATTTGTGTACGGGTTCGATCCTTGGACGAGTTGTCTCAGTGTGTTTTTGCTAGGCAATTCAATTTCCTTTATT
This sequence comes from Octopus bimaculoides, assembly GCF_001194135.2. Lineage (NCBI taxonomy): Eukaryota > Metazoa > Mollusca > Cephalopoda > Octopoda > Octopodidae > Octopus > Octopus bimaculoides. Next base: position 31,588,123 of record NC_069000.1, on the reverse strand, counting down.
CCAGTTATCACACTGTAAACAGCTACCAAAGGTACCAGAGAACTGATTCTGCAACGGACTAGGTGCAGTTTCGGGAGATGTCTTGAACTTTCGGTTTAAATGTTTTGAAAATCTTGATAAATCCTGACCTCTTGAGTTCGTAGGCACGAACCAGGCAATAATCTGGTAGACTATGATATATAAGATATGCGCTGGGTGCGTAGATCTGTTCATGAATGCGCATGATTATGCTCACATAAGAAATTTGAGCAGACCCACTAACCAACTTACTAATAAAAATAATACACAAAAAAGAACAGTAAATATCACAGGTTCTTGGTGACATGTGGTTGGTCAGCAAGGAATGCCTTTAAGACATGAGTAAATTATTCAAATATTTCAGTCAGCTGAAGTTCTACTACAACTCATAGTTGATAATAAACATTCAAGCAGTTATAACAAGCAACTTAAATCGGTCATCGTATATTACTGCAAATATAACCTGCAGGGAGATTGCTTCTGAATAATGTTCTTTGTCATATCCTGAAATGTGTCATGCTGTTAACAGTAAATGTATCCAGAAACATCTGACACCTTCTCTTATGTTCATGGCTTGAAGCTGTTTTGATCAAGTACTAAGGTATCAAATGTAGATTACATTACAGTGCTCATTTCTCACAGACATTTCTTGGGAAAAAATAATGGTATCAGAGGACAATTACCTATTAAGAGGACAAAAAGAAATTAATATTGTAATAAAGTAGGGAAAATATGGCCGTCAGAATTCTCACCATACAACAAGCATATTGCTCACAACAGTATTACAGTACATATACCAACACCGCCGTTTCTAAATTGATCACTGTAAAAACTCCAAAGGATCTAAGATCTGAAACATTCAACATTAGTTGTGATGTAGACACTATACGGTTCCCACTCAAAGAGGTTGACCGTGATTTATATCTGTATTAACTTCATACAAGCCACGGGTTGTACCACTGTGATAACATTTGCAGACAGAAAAAAATCAGGGACTATTTCACTTAAATTTGCAAGCATTAAAATGCAAATGTCATTAAGATATCAAATACAAAATTAATCTAATCCTTATTCGGTTTTTCAATCGATTGAAATGCAGTGCATACCATAAACCACATATCAGGGCTAAGTTGGACAACCGTTCTACGAAATGTTATACTTTTCAAATCCACGCGATAAGCAACCTTAATGACACCAACAAATTGTCTTTGGATATTATTTCACTGGTATAAGTGATCGATGCATTCGTTTCCTTTTTATGTTATGTAATACCGTATCTAGTATGGAGGTGAGGGACAAGTATTCGACTCTCAGCAAAGGAAAAAAATAATGGAGCGAGAACACATCTTCAAATCCTTGAAACGAAAAATGCCTGCTTCAGAAAGTGTATAGTATTAAATCTCACATTGAATGTCGCTTCTATGGAAGGCAGGCGCAAGAAATTGCATCAGGCATTTCTTACACACAGACGCACGCACACACGTGCACACACGCGCGCGCGCAAACACACACACACACACACACACACACACACAGGTATACACAAACACACGCACACACACAGACACACACACAGAGAAAATTGAATGAATCGGCTACTAACAAATAAAGAATAAGCCATGATGTTTCTAGCCTTGAAAGGAAAACCGAAAAGTTATACCATCCTATAAGCTATGATTTGGTTGCCGTAGCAATCCAGAAAGAGTGAGAAAGAAAATACAAGAAATACAAATGAATATATTGAGACTGACGGGCAAGAAGCATGGTTGTAGAACCTAGAAATGAAGACGGTGGTCAAATTTTAACACAACCGAAAAGTTGAAATATACAGAAGTCAGATGCACACTTGATATCAATGTATCAATACAATTATATGAGATAAAGATATCCTTGTTTTATTGACGAGCTATTTCAAAATCCAGTGCCTGGAATATTTTTGTAACTTTATACCTTATATTTTTGGGACACAAGTGTATATGTGCCAGACCGCACGTTTCACCGTATACTTAGGTATGGATTTCCAAGAAAGAACCATTTT
>NC_069000.1:31585155-31585765 GCF_001194135.2 Octopus bimaculoides | reverse complement strand
ATATATATATATATATATATATACACAAAACAATTCTATAATTATGAGCATAATTATGATCAGGGGTCAGCTAATTGCTTCACCACGCAACGAATTTACAAATAGCAGTTAAATACCATTCTGCTACAATAAATATCTGCCAGACATCAGCACACTTTTTTACGTAGGCAAAGAGAAAAAATAACGAATCCACACGACTTAGATTAGCCACATACGCGTTTCGGGATTAAAGTAAAGTTATATTTAGTTACTTATTTCACCTCATCAGTGCAGCATTTCAAATATAAATTTGAAAGTACTAGAATTAAATATGTTTGCGACCAAGCGTCTTCGCACAACTGATATTTAACCAGCACTTCCAAAAATATACAGCCGAATGACAATGAGAACACGCATTTATCCCTTAATTAACCACGTATGTTACGAGACGAGAAATCCCGCAGAAACTGCAGTTTTCGATCAGGGAGTAAATTATATTCCAATAATAACAGAGGGTAAAATTGATTAATTAATTAATTTTGCCCCTTATTATATATATATATATATTGATAGATAGATAGATAGATAGATAGATAGATAGATAGATGAGTGTGTGTATGTATATATATAT
>NC_069000.1:31583888-31584338 GCF_001194135.2 Octopus bimaculoides | reverse complement strand
ATATATATATATATATAAGCATACATACGTACGTAAACATACACAAGTATATATCTATATAAATACATATATGTATAGATGTGGACGTGTGCTCGTTTGTGTATGTGTGTTTGTGTATTTACAGATATAGTACACATTTCTGAAGACAACATATTCCTAGTTGCAGTGACTTGACTTATTTAATAGATGAAAACAACAACTCCGTTAGTATAAGGGCTTCAGTAAAATGAAAAGCAAAGTGTGTATAAGGTAGGTGTTAGCTCTTAAGCATAAAGGAACGTATGTAAACACTCCATGGTATTTTGACTGCATCTCGGTCAATTACGGTATCCGCACATATATTATGTATTTATATACATAGATACATGTATGTGGATAAATATACCCTAATACACACACACACACACACGCACACACACACACACACACATATATATATATATATATATA
>NC_069000.1:31578804-31582886 GCF_001194135.2 Octopus bimaculoides | reverse complement strand
AAGAGGTATGCTAATAAAATAAAAAGTATGAAGTAATGTCAGTATTGAATTCAGAGGCTATAGATAAGGTGTAAAGTCTAAGGATATTAAGTATATTGGGTTCATGAAAATTACTTTGAATTATTTAAAAAAATTATTTTAAAATTTTAGCTGATATATATAATAATACTATTTAGAAGACACATAAACTTTAAGCTTTATTTTTATAATGTGAAGACAAATTAGTATAGAATTTATATTAGTTTATGGGTTTACTAAGGTTTAAGGGACAGAAAAAGAAAAAGGATATTAGGAATTAACAAGGACATCCAATACAGGAACCTGATGATTGATTAAAAGTTTCATTAGTCATGGATTTGTTTCAAGATTAACATGGGCTAATTAAAAAATATTAATTGAATAAGGATTAGATTAATTTTGGGCATAAGGATTATATTTATTTAAGTAAAAAATACAAAATAAACAAGACACTATTGCTGTAAGCCCTGGAATAATGTAATAACAACACTAACAATGATTCTTTTAAAGTCAAGCATTAAATAACGTAAAAACGTATGAAAATTTTCTATTCTTATAAGCTATATAGGGTTAAGATACATATTGAGAAACTAACAGCAATAGCAGAGGTGGTGTGAAAGAATATCTTCTATGGAGTAGATTTTAAATCCTATTTATCACAAGTAGATTAAATGTAAAGGTGAGAGATCAGGAATATATTTTATAAAGGTTCAATTTCCAATTTAAAATATGTGCTAATTAATAGCCCTAGATGTCCATGGTAGAAGTTAAAATACTATAATTTGATAATTTTAACTACTTTATAAAAACTTTTGTTTTTTTTAATTTAAAAGTGCGAGTACAGCAGTGTATATATATATATATATATACAAGTGTGTGTATGTATATATATACACACATACACATATACGTACATGTCTCCATGCATACAAATAATTTTTGTCTGTGTGGAAGGTGTATGCACTCGTATACATATACATATCCATATGGGTGTATGCATATAAACGAACACGCGAAAGAAATTAGCACAACTGGCAGTCAGCCATGCAAAAAGACACACAGCCAAACAGACGGTCAAAGAGAAATGAGAGAGAGGGAAGAGCGAGGGGAAGAGAAAGCGGGAGGGAGAAAAAGATTGCGAGTGAGGAGTGCGGAGAGAGAGTGAGCCAATCAGCTAAATCAACAGATTACTAATGAAAAAGACAGTACGGTGAGGCAAGGATTTATGTGAGCAATAATATATAATATAGGTGGTTGACATTAGTTATAGCAAGGAAAGCGGGGATGGGCAACTTGTACAATTGAGAACAAAGCGCTTTCATAATCACTGAAGCAGACGACAGATTCCTCATGATTAGGAAAAAGGAAAAAAAAAAGTAGGGAGTAATTGAAGTCGTAAGCGGAATTATTGTCAGTCTTCAAAGAATATCAGCAAGCAAAAAGGAGGAGAGAAGAAGATAAAGATGGCATGAACAAAATGTATTGAAGGTATTTAATAAAACAGCGTTTCTCCACATGATTAACGTCAAATGCTTATGACGATGAAAAAAATATCCATACATTAAGGATAAGACGATAGTTAATATTTCTGTTGATCACCATAATGATGATAGTATGATTCAAGAGTTGTTGTTATTGTTGTTAATGTTCTACATTATTAATGGCAGTATATTATACGGTGAGGGTGATGGACCAATTCTTGTATTGTTGTTGGAATATGTCTGTATCGTGATGGCTAATGCGGATTAAAGGAAATATCTGTATGAACTGAAGATTTATATAGTGTACATATATATGTATATATATACGTATATAAGCATATGTGTATGTGCGTATATACATAGATATATATCTGGATCTATCTATCTATCTATCTATCTATCTATCTATATATATATATATATATATATATATATATATATATATATATATATATATATACATATATACATATATATATATATAAATATATATATATATATATATACATATACATATACATACACACACACACACACACACACACACATATATATATATATATATATATATATATACGCATATATATACAAGTATATATATACGTACATATATAAACTCATGTATACATATACATATACATAAATATATATATGTATGTATATATATCAGAATGCGTGCGCATCTCTGTAGGCGTTATCAGGATATAGCATGCATTTAATCATTTTGAGTAAGAATTCTTTTCTTTTTTTCATTTTTATTTTGTATATTTTTCTTTCAGTGGTACGTATGAAAAGTGCCATGAACATATACATATATTATTACTGTACGAAATAACTTATATACGAATCCTTATATGATGGAACTTGTGTAAATATATATGCGTAAGTAACCGAAAGTGTCAGTCTTCCCGCTTTCCATCTACCGCAGCATACTATGTAACTCATATCTCAAATTATCTTTATGCCAGCTACCGCTCTAAAATATTAACGTAGGAAATGGAAGAAAGAGCTATACATCTGTCAGACAAGATTATCCTCACGAAAAATATACATCCATATATATCCTTGCGTGTCTCTGTGTGTATATGTATATGTGTGCGTGCGACCTTGTGTGTGTGCATATGTGTGTGTTCGTATGTGAGTGTGAATGTATTGATGCGTATGAATGTTGAAGGTATTTCTAGGCTGAGTTCTTTTCAAGTGAATTGAATTTCTCTGCACAAAATATCTGGTAAGAACCGATATTACTCAATACATTTCTTATATAATTTGCATATCTGTAGGCGTGATTCGCTATGTTTTCTGCTTGTCTCGATTGTTTGGTCTCTGGTAGGCTTTCTGTTATGTGGCTTTTTAAAACATCATAATCCGAAGCTATGTCGTTCATTGGTTGATTTTTAATGATGCTCTGATTTAATATATCAAGGGGTGCTTTGGAGGCTTTAGTCATTGTATTGGTTGCTTATATTCTTATATAAGTTTGTTTATAATTTCATTGTCTTTGCTTTTAAAAGCTTGCTCATGAATATCAATACTTTTCCTTTCTTCGATTCATTAGGTGTATAACTTAGTTTTCAAATTCACTTTTGTATCAACATATTTTTTTTGTGCTTCATTGAAATATAATTCGTGAATTCAAAGTTAGACAGTTGTAGTTAATAACTATGAATATATGTATGTATGTATGTATATGTATGTATGTATGCATGGATGTATGTATGTATGTACGTACGGATGGATGGATGGATGGATGGATGGATGGATGGATGGATGGATGGATGGATATGGTTTGGTAAGTTTTTTATTGCTTGCACATTACATAGATATTTTTCATTCCTATAACTATTATGCAAGCGCATGAGCTATTTACAAAAAAGTGAGCAAAATATCACTGCGAACATATTTGCGCATGTACAACAATTAATGATAAACACAAAAACTAATTACCATAGATGATGTTATACAACTTGAGTTGTTTGCGTTTGGCTTAACGATTGGTATAATAGACTGATATTTTAAAAGCGAAGACTTTATTTTCCGTTTGTTTCGTTCTATATTGTTCGTATAGTATATTTCTTTCATATTCATTTTATTCACCTCCAGTGTTTATTTATTCCTTATTTCCATATTTATATCTTGCGTGTTGCAGTCATACGTATAATACAATATGTAAACCGTAAAAGATAAAACACATTCGTCGTAGTTCCTGTGATCATTTTGTTTTGTTTCTCTCTGTTCAAAGCTTAATTCTAGTCTTTTTCGTTTACCCCACATCCTGACCATAATTATGAATATGGTGAGCAATATTTCAATGTAAGTTTTTCTGTATAATATTTACTTGCAATATATAGAACGATTGCCTGTTGTAGTGACAAAGACTCTGCTATCATCACGAGCTTTTATTTTTATTTTTATTCGTATTCATTCTACTTTTTACTTTGCACATTACTTGATGCTTCGTCAGCATAACTCACATTTAATTTACAATAATATACATTGTCTTTATATTATCCCCTTGGCTTCATCGAGTTCTCTTATTATTCTACATTTCCCTCCCATGTGTATTTATGTATAAGATCGGAA
>NC_069000.1:31572961-31577815 GCF_001194135.2 Octopus bimaculoides | reverse complement strand
TATAGTATTACTGCGAATTTGGGATTTTACTAATAGAACCGCAACTCCTATTTCAGGAGAACCTTATTGCATGGAGTACACATATAAAGTTATATACAATAAAATAATATAAGCATTTAAATGACCTACTATAAAATACAATAAAATTATTTGAAAAGATCTATATAGCTTACCTGTTAGTAGTCTGTGACGAAATATGATTTGGAAAATAGAACTGAACCATACATATGTCCCTATACACCCCAAAATACCAATTAAGGACTATAAAAATTTCTATTCTGACCCTCAAGGAAGACTGATATCGCCATGTAAATCCAATATAGGAAGACTCAGTAAACTTATATTAGATAAATATATAAACTTAATTAGATAAATATATAGACAAACCTTAATCTCTGAAGTTGTACCCGAGATACTTTAAATTGGTTCAAAAATATTAAAGATAAAAAAAGGTGCAAGTTCATCCAAATAGACATAGAAAATTACTATTCTTCTATTAACAAGATAATTCTTAATAAGGCCCTTATATATGCTATGAGAAAGGTCAAGATGACATATGATGAAGTTAAAGTAATACTAACGGCGAGAAAATCCCTAATTAGATATAAAAATAAACTATGCGCTAGGAAGGACACAAGGGATTGTTTTGATATACCCATGGGTGCCCCAGATTCTGTACAAATAACATATTCAGTGGGAATATACCTATTGTCTGAACTTGGGTTAAAACATGTGAATATAGAAAGAGGTCTTATAGGGACGACCTACTCCTTATAACTAAAAGCTACACTAATAAATCATTAAAAAATATGAAGAAAAAACTATAAAAATTCTTTAAGAATAATGGTTTAGATACATTTATAGAGAAAGAGTATTCTGTTGTTCCCTAACTGGATGCAAACGTAAACTTAGTAACTAATAAAACCCAACCATTCCATAAATTAAATGAGAACCTTAAGTACATTAAGTACATTAACCATCCTAACGCTCAAACCGAATACAAAAGTAATAGCAGAGGTAATAATAAACACTATAAGGAAATAAATGGAGATAATTATAAAATACATATAAATAAAAATTATACGAAAAAGGATCATAGTAAGGATAATACCAAAAATAATTCGAATGGAAATCAGCAGAATCTTTATATACTCACGAAGAATACACTGACAACGAACAACAATAATAAAAAAGAATTATAATAATAGTAACATTAAGAGGTAGAGCGCTAGTCGTTTACATCGACCCCAGTGTATAACTGGTGCTCATTTTATCGATACCGAGAGGATGAAAGGTGGTATTTGAACGCAGAGAGTAAAGATAAATGAAATGCTGCTAAGCATTTCGCTCCGCGTGCTAACGGTTCTGCAAGGCCGCCACCTTAGAGAAAAGTATTTATTAATTGCAATTTCGTTCAACTTCTTTTATATATTATTATATTATCGACTTGAAATTGAATCATTTTATTTTGTTGAGTCCTTTACTAAACACTGTGCGGAAAAAATATTCTAGACATATTCTTAAAATATTTATTACTATTACTATTAGTGTTAATGACTGTGAATGGATGTACATATGCTTGTATGTTAACCTGAACGTTTCAAACAGTTGTGTGTGCGTGTGTGTGTGTGTGTGTATGTGTGTGTGTGTGTGTGTGTGTGCGTGCGTGCGTGCGTGCGTGCGTTCGTGCGTGTGTGTGTGTGTGTTTGTGTGCGTTGTGTGTGTGTGTGTGTGCGCGCGCGCGTGTGTGTGTGTGTGTTGCTATAATGTAATAGTGATAAAGTTTAATATTCCTCTCGGAATCCGGTAGATTACGTTAGATAAGGAGATAAGTAGGTAGGGTCAATTAATAAACTGACAGAGCTTACAATACCGGATGTTGAATAATAAAACATGGCGGATGGCAGCGATAGTTTGCTGATTTGCAAATTGACTCTTCGTACAACACTAACGTGTATCGCAGCTGCTGCAATGTTTAACGCGAATATATATATATATATATATATATATATATTTATATATACATATATGTAAGAATTATATATATATATATATATATGCATACCAGTCCATTTATGAACGTGTATAGTTGTATCCGTACATGTATATATACATTTATGTTAGTATATTATATATTTTACCCTGCCTGTATATGTATGTGAGAACAGAGTAACGTACACATGCATACGTGTTTGTTTGTGTATATTTACATTTGCCTGTGGAGTGCTTGTATGTCTGTTCATGGTTTATGATAAAGGAAACAGAGACGGAAGATGAGGATGAGGATGAGAAAGAAGGTGAAGATAAGGAAGATGGTGAGAAGGAGTTAAACAAAAACTACACAAACGCACAGTATGATCTATAACGAGATTGTCAGACAGAGAGACTGGATGATAGTCAGATATTGTGTGATACGTAAAGAGAGAGATACGGAGTGGGAGTGGGCGAGAGTGGATAGAAAGGAAGGGAGAGACGTGGACTAAGATTTATCCTGGCTGACAAATATACATTAATGTGGTTATGCAATAGGCTTTATAGTGTATATGTACCCTATGTGTTGGTAGATAATATTCTAACTGCAGTGAATGCCTTTAAGAATAATTAGTGTGTTGCAAGTGGAATTGCTGGAAACACACAGAGACACAAACACATACAGACACACACAGAGACAAGCACACACACAATAATGGACATACAGTCGCACACATTGTATGTGCAGACATTAACATACATATATACATAAAAAAATATACAGGACTACCGGGATGTTGAAAGTTGTGTCTGGGGTGGAGACAGGCATTTCGTATTAGTGAAGAATTTGAAAAATAAATTCATAACATAGATATATGCACATCGACATATATACATTAGAATTTATACATTCTTACATGGAAATCATCAAAAGCATAGACATAAGCATACGTAATTCCAGTAATGTTTTTATGCCAATAGAATGTGGAAGTCCTATAAAGGACGATGTTATTGTTGATTTAGTCCCAGGGAAACGTCTTTCCAAGCTGGCTATTGACACAGAGTTTGTATCCGTGTGGCATTTGCAAGAGAGGTCATCGCTCGCATCCCTAGCCTTACGTGACACTCACAGACCTAGGTTTCTGGATGTTATCCGTCTTCAGTGTGAAATAATCACTAGCTTGTGGTTGTCTCACACTGAGGACGGATAACTTTCAGAAACCTAGGTCCGTGAGCATCACGTAAGGCTAGAGATGGAAGTGATGATTCTTCCCTTGCAAATGCTATAGGGACACAAACTCTGTGTCAATAGCCAGGAGGAAAAGCTGTAATATGACTGCCACATTCTGTTGGCGTATAAATATTACTATTCGATACTGTTACTCTATTTCTCTCGCTCGGAGATTTAAAACAAGTAGTTTTCTCGATACGTAATTACAGCCATATACAAAATATTTCCTACTGTATATGAGCTCACATAGTCACGCAGACACTAAAACACACACACATACGCATACACGCACACTCTCACAAACACACAAGCACACGCACACATGCACGCACAGGCACAAACACTCCCACACATACACATTATCCGTCACATGCATTTTGTATGTGTTTTGTGTATACGCTCATTGGCTGCGTCTAGCATGCTGGAAAAACTTCTTAAACGACGCTGAGCGTTAAAGACCCCTGAATGTCCCAGACCAGGCGAGACAACTCGCTGGTCTGGGGTGTATGTTTATATATTGTGTACGTTCCTTTTGCTGCTGTTCTGCGGCGTAGCTCGTGGACAGGAAGTTTAAATTACCAATTAAAAGCAGCTCTCACAATGTAGACATTATCGTTCACATATATATAGTGTAGGTGTTTCGTTAATTCGCTTATTTCCTGCAGATAGCGTCCTGAGAAAGTTTCGTTTCGAGGTGTTTCGACGACATGGTACCGATGAGCCACGATAATGGCGAAATATTGATATTTATTAATCTCGATCATTTCGTTTCGAGTCTTGCCTGACTTGGTAAAGATTTATTTCACGCTTATCGTTCAGATTTTGTGTTCTCTGTATCCAACATCTGCCTGGGCAGTTTCAACTATGCTTCAACCCTCTTAAGAAATTACCAGTCGTATTTTGATGTTCATTTAGTCTCTACCACTCACTCTTTCTATCTGCTGCCCTTTCTTTTCCTCATTGATAAAAAAAATCTGCTGGGGCTAGACCCAGAGAGGGTCAGGTCTATCACATCTTAAGCAGTACGCAAGACAGACACATCGTCTGTACTAAGAACGCAAAGCAAGGCACCAGATGCATATATAACAATGAATATTACGGAGATGTTGTCAAGTTGGCTCCAAGTATTATTGATCCCGTTTGTGAATCCACAAAACTGCTAGCTGATTAAACTGAAGTATAATTGCTTGAATATAACACACAGATAGATGTACATTAGTGTAATAGGCAATATGATATAGTACGATGGAGTATCAATAAGACTGATCATTTGATTTACAGTTATAGTCAATATGACAGGTTTATACAAAACTTAAGTCCAAATTTCGCTCACAATGTTAATGGTAGTAACACCAGGCTCAAGATACTGTGAATTGCGATCTAATAATTATATATATATATATATATATATCTTGCTCTCTCTCTCTCTCTCTCTCTCTCTCTCTCTCTCTCTCTCTCTCTCTTTATCTCTCTTACTCACACTCACTCTCTCTTTTTTGTCTCTCTCCCTTTCTTTCTTCATATGTAATTTAATAATATATAATATGGATGTATGTATGTGTATATGCATAGTCTGTCAGATACCGGCCATGATGAATACCACAAGGTATTGAAAATACGTATTCGCCTTTATATATTTAATCCTTTATATT
>NC_069000.1:31570784-31571765 GCF_001194135.2 Octopus bimaculoides | reverse complement strand
TATATATTCTTTTCTTCTTTCATTCCTTTATTTGTTTCAATCATTTGACTGCGGCCATGTTGGAGCGCCATATATATATAAATATGTCGGTAGTACACACACACATATTCACACACACATGCACACACACACATACACACATACGAACGGAAACATATTATGTGTGCATGTGCATATAATCGCAATTCTACTCCCTGATGTTGTATAGTAATTCTCTGGTATTAACCTGGAAAAGTACGGAGAAGTCATAATGGTACTGACACTTACCTTGCGTGGTCTCCGAGTCTGATATAACGACAACATTTGGGATATGTGTTATGTCGGGTGAGACCCGGGGTGATGGCAGTATGTCAAAGCTATCATCTTCGCTATCCCCGCCACATAGGGGAAGCAATTTATTGTCCTGGGTGTCCTGGCTGTTCTCATCAGACAGGTACCCATTATGAGGCGACTGGTCGGGTAAGCTGTAAAGAAAATAAGAATAATATAAAATATGAGACACAACAATAACAACATAAACAATACACTTAAAATTCACATGTGTAAGGTCATTGTAACGCAAAAGATTCATCATTAATTTTTATTTGTTGGAAAGTCAACAGTTTCACTCCGTCATTAACTTCTGAACTGTAATTTTCATAAAACTCCTCCATCATGATGCGCAGACGTTTGTTTCCGTGATTGACCAGAAGTGTATTTAGACTTCTTGAAGAATGTCCAATCAAATTCATTGTTTTATTACCGTTCACTATTCAAATGTTTACCCTGCATTTTTAATTCGAGTAAGAATCCTCAAGAAAAAGAAAAAGAGAGAGGTGGGGAGAGTGAGAGAGGGAGAGAGAGAGAGAGAGAGAGAGAAAGAGATCTAGCTACTACCCTCACACATGAGGGTGAATTTGTGTGTGTGTGAGAGAGAGAGAGAGAGAAAGAGAGTGTGCATCTGAGAGAGAGAGAGAGAGAGAGAGAGAGAGAGAGAGAGTG
>NC_069000.1:31566630-31570596 GCF_001194135.2 Octopus bimaculoides | reverse complement strand
CATATGTATGTGTGTTTGGATTTGTTCTCAATACTATAGTAAAGATTCATATATTATGCTGGAGTTTCTCCGTTCCCAAAATGTGTTTCGGCTATCCAGTGCACAGTGTCTGCAGGCAAGTTACCACACACACACACACACACACACACACACACACACACACACACACACACATCTTACTTGTTTCAGTCATTGGACCGTAGCCACGCACGCTCGGGCACCACGTTGGGGTACCTTTTCTTGCTGAGTTGTAAAGCCACAAGTCACTTTAGATTGATCGATCAGGGCTGATCACCCCAGATACACATTTGCGCTAAACAAATGCAGTGGCTATAAGAATGAGAGATAGAAAAAAGACAGCGACGATGAGATAGAGAGAAACCGATTCCATGAAATGTGAGTGCGATCATTCACTGGAGAGAACGAAAGTATTTTAAAGCTAACATTCTCTGGTGATCGTTGATGCATATTTCGTGTTCAAACTGAGATGCAGACAATTAAACTCTTATCCCCTACTCACCACCTTTGCTCAAAGTATACGATCAAACGATGAACGATTTCGTTGTATTTGAGCTCAACACGAATGGAAGTATTCTTCCGTCTCATATCCACCTCCGCTTTCGCGATTTTACACCTGACAGATTATAAATTGATGGCTTGACATAGAAATGCATTTTCACATGTTTCTCTCAAAATGCAATAAGAACTTGCAGCTGTTAACATTGCAACAGCTGCGATAAATATTTCAGATATCAACCGTAAAGCATGGCTGTTGTTGTTGTTGTTGTTGGGGATGGGGATATTGGTTGTAGTTCTGGTGGTTGTCGTTTGCGTGGAGATGGTAGTGTTGCGGGGGCATGGGTCGGATGGAAGAATTTAAAATTGCGCTTTAATACACCCAGCAGTGATTTGCTTTCTTTTATCTTCTTTTAAATCTCTGTTCTTCTAACTAATCAAACGCAGTTTGCTACCTCTACTACTATAACTACGTTTAACAATAACAACAACAATAATAATAATAATAATCATAATGATAATTTACAATGGTTTCAAATTTTGGCGCAATCTTGAGGGGAAGGGGCAAATTAATTACTTCAACCCCATTACTGGAGTGGCACTTTATTTTATTGACATCTAAAGAATGAACGGCATATTGTACTAAAAAAGACCCGGAAGAAATACCGTTAAGCATTTCGTCTGATGCTCTAATGATTCTGCTGAAGGGGAGGAAGAGGGGGAAGATGAAGAAGAAGAAGAAGAAAAAGGAAGAGAAGGAAAGGCAGGAGACTTTTCTTTATTGACAGACCAACCTCATGATTCCACATACTATATTGATAGAGAACATACTCCTCCACAGATGGGTAAACCCTTTTGCAAATTCTCTTTTAAAGCATCCGAAAGCACTCAACTTTTTTGAAATACAGAGGAATGTCGCAGTCCTCCTTACACTTTCCGATATAATTTTGTCTAATATGTCACGTGTATATTTTCACTAGTTCCTTCCATGATGCTGAAAATATGTCTATAGGCACAGGTATAACTGCAGAATAATTAAGAATGTCACATCTACGTGTTTTGGGGTTCATTTCTATTCCATAGTTCCTTAGGGCAAAATTTCTTGTAGTCTAGTTGCGCCCAGATTAGTGCCTCTATGTGTAATATGATAGATCAAAACTATGGAAAAAGATGGAAACAGTCATATATGAAAACACGCAAGCACACATTTATATGAATGTGTGTGTTAATGTGTACGTCAATGCGTGTGCATGTGTGTGTTTGTGTACATCCGTGTATTTGCGTTAAAACTGCCTTAAGAATTGGTGATATGTTTATGTTCCTTCGACCTTAAGCATGCTAAGGCCAACACCATGGATCGGAAAGCGTGGAATAACAACATCATCCGAGTCTGTCATCCAGCGGCATCCACCTCAGCGTATTAGTTGAGAGAATAGCCTCACACTACGGTCGCCAGCTATGGGTTTGCTTACTAACCTTTTACATCTGACGAATAGGAATTGATAACATAATTATCAGTTTCTGTCAAAATCACTTAGAAAAGCAGTCCTGAGTTTTCGTGCTTAGGATATTAGTCTCACGACCTTTAAGCCTTGTTTCTCGGACCTGATTGGAGTGCAGTGTCCTAGGATGAGATATTCCTTTTAATGCTCAATCAACTAAAAATGGGTGCCAGCCAGGAGAGGCTTACTTTTGCGGTTTCGGTTACCCAATGGCTCGGAAACAAGGATAAGCTTCGACCTCATTAGCCTGCAAACTAGCGGCATACATTATCGATTAGATTGACTTGAAAGTGGTACCCCACATTGGCCACTGGCCAAATACAAACATAGTACATGAAATGAATAAAAGCACGAATGAATTCTAAACACAGGCATGTAATTATACATGAAGCCTCTTTATCTGCCATGTATGCCCATCTTTCTCATTCATTCACTCAATCACTCAGTCACTCACTCACTCAAACTCTCTCTCTCTCTCTGTCTCTCTCTGTCTCTCTCTGTCTCTCTGTCTCTCTGTCTCTGTCTGTCTGTCTCTCTCTCTCTCTCTCTCTCTCTCTCTCTCTCTCTCTCTCTCTCTCTCTCTCTCTCTCTCTCTCTCTCTCTCTCTCTCTCTCTCTCTCTCTCTCTCTAGTATATCCATCTCTCTATAGTATATGCTTATAGGACTGTATGGGTACGCGGCTTTTTGCATGAGTATGTGTTTGTGGGAAATGTTACATAGATTTAATCGATATAAAATCTTATACATAAATACGTGAGCATTACAACACGAAAATACGAATACGACCAGTTCTCACAAAAGGATTTCTCCACGCATTCCTCCATCTTCGTGAACTCCTCTGGGAGATGTCAGTCGCTATTTTTGAAACAGTTGACTCATAGCTTATATATAACAATTAGATATGATTTCTAAAATAAAATGAAATAAGCTTTTGTGCATCCCAAGAGACACACATGTACATACATATACACGCAAGTAACTATCAATGTATGTAATTATCTCTCGCCGTTTCTATTTGTTTCTCTCTCTCTCTCTCTCTCTCTCTCTCTCTCTCTCTCTCTCTCTTTATATATATATGTGTGTGTGTGTGTATGCATGTATGTGTGTATGGGTGTGTGTGGGTGTGTGTGTATACGTGAGTGTGTATAGATAGATAAAGAGAAAGAGAGAGAGAAATAGCGATATCTGCATATATACGCATATAGATGTACAGTTGAGTATACTATTTGTAGGTATGCATGTATGTATATATAAATCTCCCTCTCCCTTTTTCGTTTTTCTCTCCTTCTGTCTGTCTCTCACTCTGCGCATATATATATATATATATATGTGTGTGTGTGTGTGTGTGTGTGTGTGTGTATAAGGATATGTATATGTGTATATGCATATGTATATATATATATATATGTATATATATATATATAATTATAATATCTATACAGTTATATTATATACCGTAAATATCTCTAAAACATACTGTGTCAATCCCGTGTAATATTGATAATTCTACGGAAAGCCATGTAAAAGCGTCATTTGTACAGGTTACAGAAGATGAAAATCTCTCTTTTGCTTGAGTAAATAAACAGAAAAATAACTAAGATTCTTTTTCCTGTGTTTTGGGAACGATTGTTTCCTCGTCTTAAAGAAATCACCTTCAGTCTTTGGCTGCCTAGGGAATTATTAATCTAAATTGCTGAATCTTGTTGTAGTTTGCCAGGCTATTACATCTTCCTTTGCGTATACTACGTTTGTTGGAAACGTTTTCAGTTATTTTCCTCTCTTCTCCAGCATTTTTGTTTAAGTGTAAACTCGTACTCATCAAAAGCATAGTGTAACCCTTAGATAAATCTAAAAATATTCTTATTATATATATTTGTGTATGCCTCTCTCTCTCTGTGTGTGTGTGTGTGTGTGTGTGTGTGTGTGTGTGTGTGTGTGTGTGTGTGT
>NC_069000.1:31561989-31565317 GCF_001194135.2 Octopus bimaculoides | reverse complement strand
GGTAAGTAGCTTGCTTAGTAACCACATGGTTTCGAGCGAGTGTTTTCTACTATAGCTTCAGGCCGACCAAAGCTTTGTGTGTGGATTTGGTAGACGGAAACTGAAAGAAACCTGTTACTTAGCGGTTCGGCAAGAACCGATAGAATAAGTACTAGGCTTACAAAAAATAAGTCCTGGTGTCGATGTGCTCGACTAAAGGCGGTGCTCCAGCATGGCCGCAGTCAAAGGACTGAAACAAGTAAGAGAGTAAAAGAGTGCGGTCTGTAGGGAATTGTTGATTTGATTTTTTTCAAACATCAATTCTCTTGATAAACCCAACACATCCGGGAATGTGCTATCACAAATTATTGAGAAAATGCCGTATGAAAACATGAAAATCTGTATGATAATAAAATTATATCATAAAATACCGTATCATAATTATATCATAAAATACCGTAGAAAAAGCATTGCTTTTCAGAAAACCAACATAGGTCACGTCCTTCCATTATTTCCATGATTCGTTTTTCTTCTCTCACATCTGAATCTTGAAAAAGAATATTTGACCGCAATGTTTATATTTTTTACCTTTATCTCAGAGCAAATACAAATGTATTTGCTGTATAGAGCTCTTTGATTTCCTTCTGTCACCAAGTAAACGTAACCTGCTGTACCAATGTTATATACAAGACAATAATGCGCTCTCATGCATAAATTTTTCTCAAAGAGCTTATATTTACAATATACCAACCAATGAATATGTAGCTAGAAAAGAGAATCTATATAACATTAATATTTCAGGGGAAAATCTGGATATCGCAGTTACATACAGGACCATGGTTAAAATAAGCCACCTCGTAATAGAGATGAAATGTTATAAACTGTGACAGCGGACAGTAAATTTGATCGGAAGAAAGATAAAATATTATCAACCAGATGAAAATTAATACATTACTTCTACAGATTCTCTGACCTGCAATCATAGTTTATCACCGCTACATATTACGTGATCGGTTACACATCATTCCCATTCTCTCTGTGTATTATTCCCCATTACAAAAAAATCGAAACAACACTTTTATAGTATTTGTTAAAATAAAACAATAAAACAGAATTTTCCTTCCTTTCTTTCTTTCTTTCTTTCTTTCTTTCTTTCTTTCTTTCTTTCTTTCTTTCTTTCTGTCTGTCTTTCTTTCTGTCTTTCTTTCTTTCTTTTTCTACATTTGATAATGTAGGTCAATGACCTCGTAAGACATTAAACTACTTCCAATTCATTTATTCTCTTCTTTATTACATTGATTTACACATGACTTTTTCCCCGCAAGGAATTGCGGAAAACAAACAAACAAAAACAAAATTAAATTTTTTATTTGTAGTCTAGACAGCAATTGGTAATTTCAAACGTATTAATGAATTCCAATACAGCTGTGTTCTTACGGCACGCATTACATCCCGTAATCGAGTTAAATAACAACCACCCGCCAATTAAACTGCAGGTATATATGTATAAGGCGGATAGCTGGCAGAATCGTTAGTACGCCGTTCAAAACGCTTAGTGCCATTTCGTCCATTTTTACGCTATGAGTTCAAATTCCGCCGATGCTGACTTAGCTTTTCATCCATTTTGAAGTCGATAAAATAGGTACCAGCAGAACAATGTGGCCGAGTTAATCGGCTAAATTCCATTCCCCCAAATTTCAGGTTTTGCGCCTGTAATAGAAAGGATATACATCTATATATATATATATGTATAATGTGATTAAGAACAACCGAGGAGGTGAATTATCCTCTAGGCAATCATTCTGCGAAGTAAATTGCCATGAATAACATTCCCCTTTTACATAATACATATAAAAATATAGTCGGTGCATCGACTCTCTGTTGTAATACTGTATATGTGCTGTGAGTGAGTAAGTATTTGTTTGATTAACTAAATCTGTATTTCCTATATATATATGTGCGTCTCCATTTCCTTTGTGTGTGTGGATCGCTAACCACTACACATTCCTTTTTTTCTCTCCGTGTTTCTCTTCTTGTTTCTATCTGTGTTCCTTTCTGTGGAAGAGCGGAGGCTCGAAACGTTAAAGACCTTTTCACTTCCTGGGGGTTATACTAATACATCTGTTTGTGTTTGTTTTCTACACCACCTGTCTTCGTCTTTTGTATTTTTTGTGAATTCTCCCTATATATGTGTGTGTGTGTGTGTGTGTGTGTGTGTGTGTGTGTGTGTGTGTGAATGTGTGTGTGTGTTTATGTGTACGTATGTATTATGTATGTATGTATGTATGTATGTATGTATATATGTATGTATATATGTATGTATGTATGTATGTATGCATATACAATTCCAAACAGCGGAACAAGTACATATCGGGTGACAATGAAAACATACGGACAGATGGACGATACAAAGTTGGACAGGAAAACTAGGACGGAACGTTGGTGACTTTCTATTCATCAATCAAGCTTCCAGTCATCATTGCAGTTTCGGCCTGTTACATTTGAGACTGTTCAAGACTGGTAGGTCCCAAAAATGTAAGCTAAAGGAATTAAATTTTTGGAAGAAAGCGAGCGAATATGTGCGACAACACGGACCAAATAAAACGAGAAAACGGAGAAAATGTTACACGATTACAAACACAAACAACAAGAATAACAACAGGTGCCTTTCGACAAAAAAGACAAGTTAAGTTAAGCTGGCGTGTGAAGCGGAAGCCTTGCAGCAACAAACATGTATGAAAGTCAGGAGACAGGAAAATAAGGTGTTGTGCGAACGGTGGTCAAACCAAGAAAGAAAGATCATGCTTGGCTGAGCACCGATCACGTGGGACGAACAGAGAGAGGCAGGGAGCAAAGTATTGAAGAATTAGGGAGTGAACAGACAGACAGACAGACAGACAGACAGACAGACAGGGAGAGACACAGAGAGAGAGAAAGAGGGACACAGAGGAAGGTACAAGTGAAATAGCAGAGGAAAGTAGAGAGATTAAAGAAAGAGAATGCCAAGAAAGTGAGAGAGTGGGAGCGAGAAAAAGAAAAGAGGAAAGAAGTCGTAAATATATATATATATATATATATATACATATAACATAATATATATATAATATAAATAATATATAAATATCCATAGATACATACATACATACATGCAAACATACATACATACATACATACATACATACATACACACATACATACATATGTATATATATATATGCATATATGAGTACAGGACGTCACAAAACGTAAACAACATGGAATACGAAAGCAAAGTTGGGTACGCAAACAACGAGAGAAACAAATGTAAAACAAGACAAGTAACATAACAAACAACCCTTCATCAGTTGTC
>NC_069000.1:31559975-31561657 GCF_001194135.2 Octopus bimaculoides | reverse complement strand
TATATATATATATATATATATATTCCCATACGTATAATCTAACATATACGTTTTCTTTTCGTTTGTCTTTCTTTTTGTTTTTTATCGGTAAAGGGTTTCATTGTCTCCAAGTTACTCTAGTATTATCTGTCAATCTACTTCCGTTCTCAAGAGGAAACTATGTGTGTAAACATAGTAACTATTGATTTTAAAGAACTTTAGAAATACCGACACCATTGCCAACAACCAGGACAAATATCAACTATCAAACCCTCGCCGCCGCCACAACTACCAACATCAACACCAATATCAAATATAACCCATTTAAAAAGAAAAAAAGTAACTTGTAATTCATGTGTGCATTGTGAGAGACAGACTGACCGGGCAGTTATTCGAATGATAAGTTAGTTCCTTTTCAGGCATAGTATAGCGGCCCTCCGAACCCAGGCGTTCGATCTGTGAACATTCCATTGCTTCCAGTCTTTCATCGTTTGCCCAGAGCTATTTTATTCAGTGCATCTCGAATTTTGTGTTAAAGTGTGTAGGATCTTAGTTAGATTTGGCAGCTCTTTCTAGTTAATAATACGTCTGGCTTAGTCTAAGGAGGAAAAGCAGCACCTATGACATTTGGGTGTCTTAGAGATTGGTGATAGAAAGGCATCCCTAAAATGGAGACCTGTCCTGAATAATACACACAACATTAACTCCTTTTTTGGACCAGGACCAGGGAGAGAAGAAAAAAATTGGTTCAGTGATGGCCTCGTGCTTTCGGGTTCAGTTACATTGCACAGGCGCATTGAACAAGTATCTCTTGTTTTGACCACAGAATGACCTGTGACTTGTAACTGAATGTAACAGGCAGAAACTGTGGGGAGCCATTCGAGCATGTGTATGCACGCGTACATGGCGTACATGTGTGTGTGTGTGTGTGTGTGTGTGTGTACGTGTGTGCATGCATGTGTGAGTGTATGTATGTGTGTGCCTGTATGTGTGTGTGTATGCGCGCGCGTGTGTGTGTGTGTTTGTGTGTGTGTATCTATGTGTGGGGGGGATGCTTTGTTTTAGTGCTTGTCTCCTGAAACTTGACGACCGGTATCGGATTGATTAGTTTCCCATATCTTAAAGGTTCGAGTAATGCGTTTCATTTTTCCGACTAACCCCACAAGGCAGTCCTACAGCAACACTGACCCCCTAATAACTGAAACAAGTAACCGTGTAAAGGAATAATTTACGGAAACATTCTGCTTCCAGATCCCCGAAGGTGGTTCTTTTCAAATAACGATCGGTCTTTCAAGTGTTTCCATCACATTCCGAGGAGGGAATGTGAGCATTTTTATGGCTCACTGGATCTGACCGCTGCAACTGCTGAAATACACCTAAGCCCTCGCCCCAAGGGTATTTCAGATGTTAAAGTACTCGAGACGCAACTTGTATATAGTATAAATCTTTTGCCTTTAACATTTTGACTGCGGCCATTCAAGGTCGGCCCCATGAAGCACATTTAGCCAAAGGTATCGACCGCAGTATTCATTTTTTAAAGTTTAGTACTTATTCTATCGGTCATTTTTTGCAGCCGTAAACACACCGGCAAAGGTTGTGAAGCGGTGGTGGAGAACGAACACAGACACAAAGACACACATACATATATATGTATGTATGTATGTATATATGTATGTATATATATATATATATATATATACATA
>NC_069000.1:31559007-31559572 GCF_001194135.2 Octopus bimaculoides | reverse complement strand
ATATATATATATATATATATATATATATATATATATACATACATGCATACATATATACATATATATATGCGACGGGCTTCTTTCAGTTTCCGTCTACGAAATCCGCTCACAAGGGTTTGGTCGCCTCGAGTCTATAGTAGAATATACTGCCCCAACCATGTGGTTGGATGCAAGCTTCTTACTACAAAGCCACTCTTGCATCTACGTTTTCTGACGTTCTCTTCCGTACTAGTTGAAAGGGTTTAGTGAAATGAAAATATTATATCCAGTTCTGTGTACAGCTCTAGGTAAGGTTTTCGGGAGATAGGCAAGTGTGCATGCAGCAGGTCTCTTTATCTTCGTTACGCATTTGCACATGTTCAAGCAAATTGCAAGAACCGCTCAAGCATGGTGAGCGCGACGTAATAAGTGTTGCCATGCAGAAGTCAAAGACAATTTATGGCAGACTTACGATCTCAAACTGTTGATGGTTGGTTGTGTGTGTGTGTGTGTGATATGAAATATTTATGTTATATATGTATGTATGTATGTATATATATATATATATATATATATATATATATAT
>NC_069000.1:31556841-31558960 GCF_001194135.2 Octopus bimaculoides | reverse complement strand
TGTATGTATGTATATATATATATATATATATATATACATTCATAAAAAATACATATTTATGTATATATACATATATACGAATACCTCTGTATGTATATATGCGTACATACGCACACACAAACACATGCGCGCGCTCACGCCCTCACCCATATTTGTCATTAAATAATTATTTATTAAATTTTATGTTGAGGGGCTTTATGAGCTTGCGTCGCCTCAGTTTGACCCACAAGTCTAATATTGAGCAGAAACTAGTGTAGACAGCGTTCACTGAAGATTCAGTAATTGAATAGCTGGAATTGAATCTGTTGTATGGAGATGCGGGAGCAAATATATTAACCACTGGTTCGTTTCACTCAGTGCTTATACCATTTACTAAACAGTCTAAGGTCTAGCTATAATAATTAGACTATGCTTTACCAATGAGTTATCATATGACCGAAACATGTGTGGTGTTGTCATCCTACAGCGAAACGTTAGACTCACTCACTATGTCAAGCAATAATAAATTTAATTAATTCAAAATACGGCTTTATCTTCTCTACATTTCTTGACAAAAATCAGTTATCATAAAGCAAATTTCCTCATAACTATGAATGATATTTGAATGAATTAAAATTTATTCATTTATTGAATGAATTAATATTTATAGAGGAAAGTATACAGTTACTATCTTCTATCATTAACTTGGTTCTATCATTAACTTGGTTCGACTACGGCCAAGCTGCAGCACCACCTTGAAGAATTTTTTTTCTGAAAAATAGAACTTATTCTCTCGGCTTACTTTTTCCAAAGCACTAGATTAGGGGGACTTTAAAAAAATCCCAACACCGGTTATCAAGTTGAGGTGGGGAAAACATACATACACATACATACACACACACACAGATGCATGGATATGTATATACCATAGGCTTATTTTAGTTACCATCTAACATACCCACTGGCAAGACTTTGGTCGACCCGGGGTTATAATAGAAAAGACTCACAAACTGTCACGCGTTGGGATTGAACCTGGAATCAATAAACTTCTTCCCATACAGCCATACCTGAAACAATTTTCTATACGATTTTCATTTACGAAGGTGACCCTAAATAAATGTTTCCACTTTTACAACAACGTCGTCTTAGATCAAATAATTATATATAAAGTGCATCGTAAATATGTGCATAGCAACACTCGAAGCATTTGCTGCGTTTGCGATCATATAACATCAGAGAAAATCCCATAACACGTTTTCATTCTCTATTCAACTATGTATGTATGTATGTATGTATGTGTGTATGTTTGTTTGCATGTATGTATGTATGTATGTATATGTACGCATGTATGTATGTATTTACGTATGTATGTGTATGAAACTTATGGATGTACGTATGCATTTATATATATGTGTATGCAAGTATGTTGACACAGACATATGTTAGTATTTATATCTATACACACGCTCGCACACACACGTGTGTGTGTGTGTGTGTGTGTGTGTACGCAGCACAGTCAATGTGAACATCGATACTTTAAAATCCACGAAGAAAACTAGCACGGATAAGGAGACGACTGTTCCGGTTTTGCTTGCAAGTGAAGTGTCCTTTATCAATTTAGAATATTCTGATGTAACTCTATACCTCTTGTTGTTGTTGTTGTTGTTGTTGTTGATGCTATTATTATTATTATTATTATTATTCAAAAAATCTAAATGATTTGTCTCTATTTCTATTTGATCAGACATAGAACAGAAACTGGAAAACTTGCCTTTAATGTCATTTAAATTTTATACACAATTTACACACATACATACACGTATGTGCATTTGCAAATCAAGGCGCAACGGAATGCTCAGACACTCGTATTCATACTTACGCACACATACAAACACACAAATACAAAAGCAAGCACACACACACACACACATGCACAGACGTTCTCGCACGCACATACATTGGTGAATGTATGGTTGCATGTACGCCACCGGATGAATATAGTCGTAAGATGATATGTATGTGTGTATGTAGTATATACAGGTAGAAGCACATCACTCTACCTAAGAATCTCTTTTTGTCGTACTCAGCATATCTCTCTCCCTTTCTACTTTTCTCTGTTTCTATTTTTCTTATATATATA
>NC_069000.1:31551669-31556308 GCF_001194135.2 Octopus bimaculoides | reverse complement strand
CACACACACACACACACACACACATATATATGTATAAAGATAGATAGATAGATAGATAGATAGATAGATAGATAGATAGATAGATAGATAGATCATTGCAAAAGCAATTTGCCGCTTTGTATTCAATGTCTGATCAAGTATAAATCGAAATAAATACCATATATTTAAATGTTCCTTTGCTCGGGTAATGTATTTGCGTTACAAAAAGGTTTCTTACAAAATAGCTCTTTAAGCCAAATAGATAAAAGTCGTCCATTTTATGAAGCATGACGGCATCATTATCATATTATCTCTTTCATTGCCTCACTCCTAAATCTATCAAATATAACAGTCTATATCCGTGTCAATATATAATTTACCGCCAATTCCACGTGGTAGATCTGTCTCTTAGCGCGCTCGATCGAGTGTAGCTCCACATAGTACCCGAATTTGCTTTGGAAAATACTGCATGACGAACAGAAAATTGAACTGGTAGAGGCCAGGAAATAAACTAGAAGTCGGTCAGTCGGGGCAAGTAGGAAGAGCGCCATGTACAAGTATATAGTTCTATATGTGGGTTAGTAGACGCGTTCATATAGTTGTCCGTACGTGTATATATGGATGCGAGTGTAAGCATCTGTACATGGGCGCGCACGCGCACGTCTGAACACACACAGGCTTAGACGTACACGCACGCGCGCCCATAGCGAGGGGTTTCCTGTAGTTAATTAAGAAACACTTCCCCAGAGGCCATAATAATTACATACCCTTCAACCCCCATATTGTTAAAGTGAGCTACTCCTGCTTAGACAACATCGCATCTAACATCGCACGAATCAACAGATGTAAAATTCCAGCCATACCAGCCTTGACCCCAACCTGCAACTCATGAAACCCCACCATGTGCCCTCTAGAAAGCTCTTGTCTCTCAAGGGCCGTATTATACACAGCCACCCATACACCATCCGATGGTATTACAAGACACTATACGGATATGACAGCTAATGACTTCATGGGAAGATACCCCCAGAATATGCACACGTTTAGATCCAGGGATAGCGAGGACTCTACTTCCCTGCCTCGTTTTCTCTGAAAACTCCGTGATCTCCGAGATGAAATACCCAGCATCAAGTGGACTATCGTCGACAGAGCGCTAGCATATACACCCAGTGCCCCCGAATGCCAGATCTGCATCCGCAACAAATTGCATATCCTCCAACAACCCACAGTATAGATTAACAAGAAATGCGATTTATTGTATTGTTGTCACCAAAGTTATGCCCGTCTGGCAAATTTTAGGCCTCTGACTACCGTCAATCAGGATAAACCACCTTAGCACCAGCTATTACTTTGCATCGCCTGCAGCAAGATCACCGCTACCAACCAACCCCATTAGCAGAACCGCCATTTACCAATCTCCAAAGTTTACCAGCAACCATTGCGTAGCCACACCCAACACTCAAGAATTCCCAACGCTTACCAATCCTCAACGTTTGTTTGTGTGTGTATACCTGCACCCGCGCACATGCATGTGCACATGCATGTGTGTGTACGCGCACACTGATATGCATGCGTACATGCATGTGAATATACATATATACATATGAATCAACACGCATGTGTGTGTAAGCCTGTATGTGAGTGCATGTGTGCGTATGCATGTCTATGTGTGAGCGTGCGCGCGCGTGCGTGTTCGTGCAAACGCGTGTGCAGGTGCGCGCCCATGTGCAGATGCGTACACTCGCTTCAATATACACCTGCAAGCAAAACTATATGAGCGTGTCTACACACCCATATAATGATTGGCTAAAACACCCAAATTTTGCAAATTTTAAAGGTTAGTAGCTTTTTAATTTTGAATTCATAGGGAAAAGGAATTTCAGTTTATCAATTAGTGTTCAAATCTTAATCCATATACCAAATTTGAAAGCAATTGGAAGAAAATTGTAGACAATGTCGATAACCAGAAAGATCCATAATGTATTATCTTATATTAGTAGTATCTTATATTGTTTATATTTATACAATTTTCTACCAGACCTTTGATCTCGTCTTACTCCCTGGTTATAGACAATAAAAGTGTTTCTTTACCCTTCTATTTTTCATCCTATGATGTATATATAGTACAGCGTTCAGCCACTAGACACGTTCCAGTAATGTATTTGCTTTTCTATAAGAATTTGCTAAACTTTTACTGAAGTCTATTGCATTGACAGAGAAAGGTATATTGTTAGTGGTCTCTCACAACCGTTCTCACAAGAAACGTCGGTGACTCAGAGAAGATAATCGATCCGTGTCGTTGACTAACACTTTATTCATTTACCCCGGAACGATAAAGGGCAAAGTTGACATCGGCAAGATCTGAACGTGGAGAGTGCAGAGTGCCGGAAGACATACTACCAGACATCCTATTCTTTTGAATTTGCGCAGAAATAACCTACGAAATGGAGCATTTAAAATGTTTTTATCTTGCAAATTCTCCAATTAAGGGCAGTCCTAATTCAGCAATAACATTCCAGCAATAACGAATTTGTCTTTTTAGGGCATAGTACAATTAAGGCTTTTATTAATTATAGCCCTCTATTTTTTTACACATATTGCGATGATTTGTGATGTGGCTGCTACTTCAGTAAGACCAGGTGACTATGCAGACCCTGGTTTGCTTCAGTAAGTAACAGGTTATTATTAATAATGTGGTTATATAGCCTTGGTCACCTGAGAAGGAGTGGCCCAATGATATCGAGCAGTCTATTCATTGTCTGCACTTGCATAAGAATATCTAACGTTCCAGTTATATTGTGTTTCCCTACAAGAGGTGACCCGCACTAAGGTCTCCATCATACAATGATTTAACACATGAGATGTAGAGTCGAAGTGTTTCTTCATTGGTATTGGATATTTTCTCGGTAACGTACTGGCGCAACCATTTGTATCAGTATTTACAGATGTAAGTTCAAAACCCGGCGAGATTAACTACCTATCATCCTTCTGGGGTCGCTAAATAAAGTAGCATTAGAAAAACCGCTAGAGCATTTGATTGGAAGCATTACAATAATACGTTTCGGTTTTCGCGTTCTAACTCGAAATCCCTCTGACGTGGTCAGAATGAATAATAGACAGACTGACGTCAATAAAACATCAGTCAAGTACTGGGGCCAATAACAGCCCTACCCTGTTCCACAACTCTACAAATAAACGCAGTATCTCTATAAGAAATAATCTATATTACAGATCATTCTATGATATTTGGTTTAACATATATGAAAAGATGGTTGAACATTCAATAAGGACTGTGTATTATATTAAACTGAATTTAATTAAGAATATTTTGCGCAGCGGCTATGCTTCTTTGTTAAAAATGTTGTTAAAAATGTTGCATCTCGCAGTGTAAATGAATAGCTGATGATAGATAAGAAGGTTATGTTTGTTTTTTCTAAGCATTTATTCCGGTATAAGTCTGCTGAAAGGAGTAATGGAGAGAATTGTCTAATACACGATGGGCATACAATAGAATGTCACTAAACAAGATTATCATATGAGAAAATTAGGTGAGTAGAGCATAAGTATGTATCTCTCTTCCTTCTCTTTCTCTCTCGCTCTCTCGCTATACATATATATAGAGAGAGATGAATATAGAGAGACACATATAGATATATGCCCAACAGGGACAGATGAACACAAAAACACAGGCAACCACACACAAGCGCATACAGAAATACACACACACACACACACACACACACACACACACAGGTACACAAAGTTGCTTTGTGGTTAAGTAATTTGTTTCGCAAATTTCTTTTCCTTTTTTATGAGTTCGATATTAAAACCTGATGCCTCAGAGAAGCTTGTTTCATTCAATGTTGATGCATACTTTTTGAGAGGAATATGTAATACGAAAATATTAGGAAGTAACAAATACAAACGCGCACGCATAATTATGTATGTATGTATGTATGTATGTGTGTATGTATGTGTGTATGTATATGCAATATTCTTTTGGGGATAGTGGATTCCTAATACACATACAATAAATAAAAGCGTATAAGTCATTTTGGATAGTAAGATTCATATCATACAACCTCCTCACGCACATATTTTCTTGAAGAATGCCAATACGTTTCTAATTGTCTCTCTTGATTTGTGAGGCTCGTCAATGTCCGCAACGTCTGGAGCGTTACTTCTATAAATTCTGAAGAATTCTGTTTCGCTCATTCAATCAATGGTAAGTCGTGTTAATGGACCTGTTTGAATCTACTAAACTGTCTTTGCCGTTTGACAGCCTTTACAAAAAATCGCTTTAGCACTTTCCGATTTCAACCCAATATTTACATGCTAATATTTATAGCTTTATATGGTCTTCCAGTTTCACTGTCTCAAAGAAAAATCATTTCACGTTCTCTCGAAAGAGTAGAAAAATCCTCATGACCGCAAATATATGTGTGTGTGTGTGTGTGTGCGAGTGTGTGTGTGTGTGTGTATGTGTGTGTGTGTGTGCAAGCGTGTATGACAGAAGCACGCGGATTAGTGGTTGCGTCTTTAGACTCATGATCGATAAATTGTAGTTTCAATTCCTGGCCCGGACACTACATTCCATCCTCCACCTTTCTTTTGGCTACATATAAATATCGTATACATGTATAGATACATACATATATAT
>NC_069000.1:31549982-31551577 GCF_001194135.2 Octopus bimaculoides | reverse complement strand
ATATATATATATATATATATACGCAAACACACAAACGCACGCAAACATGTATGTGTGTGTGTGTGTACAATCGTTTGAAATGTTGCAAAACGATATATGAAAACCTCAAGCGTCGAGGTCTTCATGCATGACATTTTATAAGCACAAGGTGTGTCCAATAAGAATGCATACACACTTCAACATTTCTCATTTCTTGTCCGATTTAACCTATTACAAATAATGAAGGCAGTCAGACTTGGCTTTGAACAAAGGAAATTTAACCAAAAGTTCTACTGGAAGATTTCAAAAGCAGTCGAAGCGCCAAGGCAATTCAGGAGGGGCTTTCAAATAGATCCACCGAGATGTTTTACTATCATTCGTTTCGACTGTTTAGAATGTCCACAAGAAACGTAACGCGTACATCAGCGAGACCCACAAAACAAGAAAAGGTATTAGAAGCTTCTTGCGAAAATACGATGAAATCTATGCAGGAAGGGTGTCATGGGATAGGAATTTTATAATCGAACGCCCATCACATTTTTAAGAGTTGCCTTTGAGAATGTTAGATTCCAAAAACAGTCCAGGCTTTCAATGAAGATTATACGGAGCGAAGAGTCGAGTTTTGCGAGTGGTACTTGGCAAGGTGTGTAGAAGATGCAATCTCTCCAACGAAGATTGTTTGATGCGATGAGACTACTTCTAAATCAAATGGTTCAGTAATGCACGACATCTGTACTGACTTGATATCTGAGAAACTGTATATTACGGAAGAACATTATGTTAATTCACAAGGATTTATCGTATAGTGTTGTTTATTATCAAAAGGATTAATTGAATGAATTGTTTTTGATGGTACGTTACTGATCTTTTATACGTGAACTTGCAGCGACAATCTTACATTCAAAAGGACTTTGAAGATGTGGAGTTTTATTTCCAGCAAGATAAGTACTCCGACATTACCAAAGTAACGCAAGCGCCCATTTCAATAAGATTAAATGGATTGGACGAAGCGGTTAAGTAGAATACAACTCCCCTTCACTGAAATTCATAGTCCAAACATATTTATGGAGCGAATTAAAAGTTCGTGGTAAAAACCAGCAACAGTCATTACACTTGAATGAGCACAAATAGCGAACAAAATATTTCTTTATTTTGCAATTCTCTTCCTCCGTTTTATCAACAATGCCTGTACTG
This sequence comes from Octopus bimaculoides, assembly GCF_001194135.2. NCBI lineage: Eukaryota > Metazoa > Mollusca > Cephalopoda > Octopoda > Octopodidae > Octopus > Octopus bimaculoides. The sequence continues at coordinate 31,550,404 of NC_069000.1, read as the reverse complement.
GAACGGACATCAGTTTGATTATAAGCCGTTGGAAAACAGATTATAGCAGCGACTCCATCTAAGAATATGTGAAGAAGGAATTGTATTCCGAAATATCATCGGACTATAGATAAGTAAATTACAACAGGTATATAGTCCATTTCTTGTATTATAGTGCATTGTTGTACTATTCAAAACATTTTATTCTATACATATATACATATTCCTTTATTCTTTTCTCTTACTTCTTTCAGTCATTTGACTGCGGCCATGCTGGATCACCGCCTTTAGTCGCGTAAGTCGACCCCAGGAATTATTCTTTATAAGCCTAGTACTTATATATGGTGGGAAACAAACACAGACACACAAATACACACACACGCACACACACACACGCGCGCACACACGCACGCACACACACACACACACACACACACACACAC
>NC_069000.1:31548487-31549555 GCF_001194135.2 Octopus bimaculoides | reverse complement strand
TATATACTTTAACCATGTAACACAAGCCTTCTGTAGTTTTTTCACTCTTATTATATTTTATATATATATATATATATATATATATATATATATATATATATATACTCCCGCACCTTTAAATATTTTAAAAAGTAAATATTTTTTAAAAAGTAAATCTTGCTAAATTTTTTATTTTAGTTTCTTTCATTTCCCTGACTAATAACTGTTTTATTTGAGGTATGACTTTTAATATATACTTAGAATACACTTTAACCTTTCCCAACCCTCTGATAGTATTCCTACATTTTCTCTAGGTTATTCTGAGTCTCTTCCAGCTATCACTTTTTCGAAAACATTAGCTTTAATTCTCTTAATTTAGTCCTGTTTTTCTAACTTTATTCATCTCCCCTTTTTCTTCCCCCCTTTCTTTCTGTTTGGATTTTGGCCATTAATATTATAGTTTTACTCATAAATAATACTACCCCACATTAATTTATATCTTATTTTAACTGGATATGTTTATCTTGTTCTAATTATTATTGTTCCCTATAGTTTTAAACTTAGTAATTTAGTGTTTCATTGTATTATTCTATTGATACTGTAGAATAGATATATTTCTTTAATACCTTGACCTTAATTCCCTTACTTTAATTTTTTTCCAAATTCTTACCACGCCTTAGGGTATTGCCCTTCCATTTCCTTTTTTTTTTTCCCTCATGCTTGATTTACCCCTAACCTGCTGTCCACAACTACTTAACCTACCTTCCTCTAAATTTGAAATTACTACTATCCCTCCAATTAAATTTAAATTCTTGTTTGATTCACTTGTCTGTGAAACAGCAGCATAGTCGAGATGGTATGTTTTCTTCTCTTACTCTTGTTTTTTGCAAACATCTTCAATATGACTTTCTAAAATGAAATTCCATTATGCAGCTGAGGAGTACATTTTCATTGTACATTCTGTGGTGTTCTCACTACATGAATAAATGGAACTTGTACGAAACGTACGTACTGCTATAACCTATTGAATTTTTGTTGCTTGTCTTCAAATATATTTGTGTGTATATACATACATTATATACATATATA
>NC_069000.1:31542908-31548262 GCF_001194135.2 Octopus bimaculoides | reverse complement strand
TATATATATATATATATATATATATGTATATGTATGTATTACGTAAGCATGGATGCATGTATGCATGAATGTATATATAGTGACGCAACGAGAGAGAGATAGAAGAGAAGTGAAACAGGATAGGAAAAGGTGGCAAGAATGGCATACAAGGCGAGACAATGTGAGTGAGGGAGAGGAAGAGTGAGAATAACGAGAGAGAAATATTGAATGTTTACGAGAGAAATATTCAATATTTGCGAGAGAAATGACTGGCCTTTGTATATACTGACAAAAGGTAATTGCCAAACAAAGTAGATTGGAAACAAAATGGTCAAACTGTGTTGGTACATCAAGAAATTCAAACTGTAATCGAATTGATGTGAGCATCACTCAAGTAAAATTAGTAGAGGAGTCCGAAGGGTGGAAGGTATGAAGTGAAGTTCAGTCATAACATTTACTTATTATCTTACATATACTTAGCAGATAATTTCAGTTAACGCTGCTATTATATAATCGTGATAGAGTGAATTAGTTATATTGGCTGACAGCGGCAGTCGTCTATCTTATTGACAATCTCTATATACACACGTACGTATTCTCGCCTATATCCACCCTCCTTAATATGCGCGCATGTGTGTGTGTGTGTGTGTGTGTGTGTGTGTTTGTGTGTATTTGAATACGGGTGAATGAATGCACCCATGCAATAGTTTATCCTTTCATCACCACTGAAAAATCCACACCACACCGTTATCTGAAGACTAAGACCCTTCATAACTTGTGTGAAAATAGTTATTAAATGGATATTTCAATGCCAATAATATCAAAAAGAACAAAAGCGGATGCGTTCCGAGTTTGCCGTAATTACATCGCTTTGGACCAAAGTTGAAATCGTTAAACTGCTTGTAACCAGGAGAGTCAATAATACTAGAAATTACCTGACTTGTCGTTTTGTTAAAAAATTGTCACAAGTTGGATTGTGTAGATATTCTACTGGAAGTAAGCGTATTATGAAATCATCCCCCAGAAGCATAGCAGTTATAAATCAGTAGTGGAATTGATAAGAAGTGTTATTCCTCCTGCCGTGTCATTAACTAACACATACTGTGTGATAAATAATGTTTCGATGTTAAGCATCAACTTAAAGGAAGCAGACATGCCTATAAACCATTAGACACTACTGTCACACAGATCTCAGCTAAAAAGTTGTCACCAATAATGTTATTGTCTAATTTATATAAACTGCACAAGACTAAATGGTTAAGAAGTTTATGTTTCTTGTTATTGACATTACTATTCTCTATGGATAATCCAAAGAAGACAGCGCAGTTTTATTCAGAATTCTACTCGTACTAAAATAAATGACCTTTCGAAGTGGAAGACGTCAGTTTCCTGAACATTTAAACTTTGCATGTCAATCAATAAATTGAAAGCTCTCATTATACCCAAACATTTTAGCAAACTCAGTATTCTTCAGTATCTTGAGTTGCTGACAAAAACATCTACGGTTATGAGAGTAGCAGATGAACTATCATATAAGTGCATCGCAACTATTAAGATCATTTCTTGTCACATAAGTGCATCACAACTATTGATATAATTTCTTATTACAGCATCGAATGTAGTTCGACTATACTGATACTTGAATCTTTTCTACACACTCCGATTTACAAATGTTATGAGAATGTGTAGTTTCTCTCTCCATATTTCAATTTCTACTGATTTTTAAAGAATTATTTTAATAATTAAATAATGTCAAGGACAAATGCTAATATATTATATTATATTATATTATATTATATTATATTTTCAATAACAGTTTCAAATGGAATAGAACTGTACTAGCATAAATGCCATATCACGAGTTCCTATTCAAAATGCTTTGATTGGATATATACCATGTACACAATATAATTACGAAATATACTGTTTATATTGAATGCTTATGTGTAACGAAGCACAATTGACATTACACTGCTATAAGCACATTGGAAAAAAACTTTATTTCGTATATGAAAAATAGATTTTGAAGAGAAAAATGACAGCATTCTATAAAACATAATACGAGTGTGTTCTGAAAAGTTCATAGACCAACTAAGAAGCATTGGTACGAGAGCTGTGAAACTTTGAATACATTACTTTCAACTGTTCTTATTAATACTTGCATTGTTTCGTTCCACGTAAACCGACGTCTGACTGTTCAAAGAAGACTTCAAAATAAATAGTAACTACTTTACTTGAAAATGGACAACATTTGCCATCGTGGTCTTACCAAGTACCTGCAGAAAGAGTTTAGTTCTCAAGGGCTTTCATAATGATGTAACTGATACAATAAGGGACGACACTCTAGTTTTATCAACAGTGTAAAAGTGGGCAGCTGAATTTAGGAGGGAAAGGAAGAGTCAGGACGCCTTGCAACTGTCACCACCGAAGCAAACATTGATCATGTTCATCACATAGTGAAAGATGACAGGCAATTGTTTACAAATCAATTAGACAATGCTATTAGCATATATCATTATAGGAAAGTTGACAATGTTCTGTACAATGAACTTGGCATGACGAAGATTTCTGCTCGGTAGGCGCTACGTTGTGTGACGGCTGATTAAAAGCGTACTGGGCTGATCACATCACGGATAAACCTGACATTGTTTCAGGAAGACTCAGCAACTTTTCCTTAACGTTTCCTAACCCAAGATGTGTGCTGGCGCCATTATTTTGAGTCAGACGCAAAGACATAATCAATTCAATGGAATCACCCCTCCTAACAAGCTCCAAAAAACACACAAATCTTCCATGATTTCTGTTCGTCTGTGTATTTAGTATATGTTCGTATGTTTATTTGCTACACGTTTTTTTTTTAATTACATATATATATAGGTGTGTCATATTTTCCGTTTGTTATCTTCTTTTTATTTAACCCTGAAAATATTATTTATGTAACGCATGCAATCCTTAATTTTTTCTACCTATTTGTGTAAATATATATATATATATATGTGTGTGTGTGTGTGTGTGTGTGTGTGTGTGTGTGTGTGTGTAAGACTATTACAATGTATACGGATACTGACATATCTGCATATTTTTTACTGCTGATTTATACACAACAATTGCCCTAAATATGACCGACACGTGTTTCTGCTGCACAGAGAGCTAACAATTGCGTTTGCATGGACCTACTTTTGACTAAGCACTTTCATTCAATTTCTGTCCATTGATGTGGTTCGAAGCGAACGGAATGTATTTATGCGTGGTCAACGTATTCTCCAAGGTTACTACGGTTTCAGAGGGGGATAAAAAACAGAAATTGAGGAGGAGATTTAGAAACTTAACATGGTTATATAAATTACTACGTGGTTGACCCCATTCTGACCTTAGTTTCAAGTTCGAAATGAGAATCTTAGACTCTTAAGTAGGTCAAAATTTATTTCTAGATGGGTCATGAGTTTGTCATTTTTCAGTGTTTTGTTCAACAACTAGCAGCTAAATGAGATGAAACGAAATCAAATTAAATTCTATTAGATTAAATTAGATATATGTGGTTGATGAACTTAATTATGATTGCAATTTGAAAATTTCTCTGTGTAATTGAGTTTAGATTATTTGGAGTTTCTACATCCTATATGCATTATTATGATTTATAAAAAAAAAAATTGTAATTTAATGAGAATATTGATTACTATTCGAAAGCTAAATTAGATATTACCCTGACATTTACCCTGCAAATTCAGGCATCTCCTATTTTTGTTGAGGATACAAACTTATACATTGTTTGCATGGAAGTATTTCAAATTCTCCTAAGTAGGTGCAAGCATTTCGAGGCTTATTCTTGTCTACTATTAAGCAACTGGTGTTTAGATGTAAAATCATGGAATGTTTCTTCTATGCACACGCTGCATCGTTTTCCTCCTTTCTATGCTAATATACCCATCGGAAGAATTACTGTGGTTGCTCAACCGATGTAATCTTAAGTACTCCATATTACAATATGTGATTAGTCTAAACCCAGATTATTACTAAGTACTCGTAGGTACCCGCTTGGATAATGTTCCCTATATATTCATCGTGGGTATATGTATATGTATGTATGTATGTATGTATGTATACGCCACAGCGAACGTTATATCCTTTGCATGGTGTGGAAAATATTCCCAAACCATTGAACAACTTTCAAATTCACCCAATGAATGGCCATTATGTCGTCCGCCTTCAACAAATATTATTCACACGTCACATTACAAAGACACAATTGCCCGCACACACCCGGATATAACTCTGCAAACCATAAAGCTTTACTCGACTGGGTCGTGGTGTCCAAACAATGATTGTAATATGAAGCGTCATTAAATGTCTTTTAAATATGTCCTGGGCCAATTTTGACCGAAATTTATTTAATTATCTGAGTATGTATATACTGTTATTATCATTGTTATTAAGGTGATGTGATGGCAGAATCATTAGCATGCCAGGTTTTTACCTGGCATGCTAATGATTCTTATTTCTTTATTGCCCACATGGGGCTAAACATAGAGGGGACAAACAAGTTCAGACAAGGGGATTAAGTCGATTACATCGACCCCAGTGCGTAACTGGTACTTAATTTATCGACCCCGAAAGGATGAAAGGTAAAGTCGACCTTGGCGGAATTTGAACTCAGAACGTAGCGGCAGACGAAATACTGCTAAGCATTTCGCCCGGCGCGCTAACGTTTCTGCCAGCTCGCCACCTGAATGCTAATGATTCTGCTATCACATCACCTTAACAACAACGTCCGTCTGAACGTTTTGAGTTGAAATTCCGACGAGGTCGACTTTAGATTTAGTCTTTTAGGGGTTGAGTACTGTGATCCATGTGATCGACTTATTCCCTCACACCACCGAATTTTCAGGCCTTGTGCCTTTAGTAGAAAGGATAATTACTAACAATACACTGTGAATGTTACTGTGTGACTTAAGAGCTGGGGTCTTTCTGGGTTAGCACTTATCACCTGATAAATAGCAACACGTGAAACTATCAGCAGTTGAGTCATCTATAACTTCGGTTGGTTATTAATAATACACACACACACACACACACGCACACACTCACACACACACGCACACACACATACACACACAGATATATATACACACACATATGTATATAATATATATATACATATTATTCAAAGGAATTCCAACTCTATGTTTTTTTTGTTTTATTTATATTCTTATAATATTAATGTAGGATATAGAATATGGAATATATATAGTAAAATGAAATGAAGTATTGATCGTCTTATTGAATAAATGAAATTTTGAATATCAAATATTAAAAGACTAGTATACTTTCTTGCATTTAAGCAGCCTTCAAGGTCCCAGGTTGTGACAGGAATGTTT
>NC_069000.1:31540370-31542673 GCF_001194135.2 Octopus bimaculoides | reverse complement strand
TATATATTTCGACAAGGGAGATTGACGAACTATTTGAGTTTCACGTAGCCCTGGTTTCAGAATGCCATCAATCTGATACATACTAATGAAATGCTCTAATGGAATTGGTAAAAGACTTACGTATTCCGCTTCTGAGATGCATTAGTGCTGCACTTTAGATACTAGGATACGGTTTGCAGTGTGACAGATTGGCTATTGATTCGTCTTAATAAAAATAATAATAAAGATATGTGGAAATGAGACAAACAAGTCCGCACGTTAATCGAGAGAATTCTGCGACCGATGAGACATATCATCATCAGCTCCGAATGAATTAATGAACACAATGACGTCCTTGAATAATTTTCTGAAAATTGTGTGAGGAAATAGAGGCACACGTATACATACAGGCATCTGCACACATAAATATACACACACCCGTAGGTAATCAAAAATACACACAGAGACACAGGCACACACACACACACACACATGTATGTACATATCAATCTGCGTATCTGTGTATCTATGTACGTCTATATATACATATATATATATATATGTGTATAGATGTATAGATGTATATATACACATATATATGTGTATATATGTATATATACATATATATATATATACATATATAAATATATATATATATATATATATATATATATATATACATAAGGGTCGTCGAGTGATGAGTTGCGAATGTTTAAGTCGTTCTGCGGCAAACGTGGAAAGCTGCCCTCTTTCGGACTTTGTATCGTCTGAGGAAAAACGGTAGAGTGCCTGAAGAAAATAGACAAGGCTATGGAAGAAAGAAGTTAGGCTACAGCGACAGAAGAAAAGTGGGAAGACATAATGTTGGAGGAGGTAAGCAAGTTTAGTCATATGCGGTGTTTTGTTATCGTTCAAAGTCCATATGTAGCTAGCCAACTTAGTAGCTGTACTTTTGTCTCTATGTCAGACGGAAACTATGTGATTGGCATAGCCATTTTAAAACTCATTTTCATATAATCCAATATAGGTTTTCCTAGTTCTATTATTATTTAGGGCTGCAGTAACTTCTGCCTTATATATGATAAACTTAGTCATACATCGTTGCTCAAGTGGACAGGATCCTCAGTCACGACAGTTGCAACTGGATTCAGGCTATTGGTATTGACCACATGTAATGATACTCTTCATATTGGGGCAGCAGCTATACGATAATTTCACAGAACGCTTATTAAACATTTTCCTGTATCTGTGATAGCTGGAAAGTGTATGTTTAGGAGAAATAGGAATCTTTTAACAATGTTAGTTTTTATATTAAGAGAAAAGGGAGGGGCGAACGAAATAATTTTCCTTCGCCTATTTTTAGGTTTTTTTATTATCCTGATTAATATTAGTGGTTATATTCTACTTTATCCTTGATGTTACTAGATCTTTTTTTAGAAATAATACATTTCTAAACCTCTCAGTGAGATTTACGCAGTAGTGATACGATGAAGTAGTTGTATGTTGTCAACTTAATGTGACAGTCCCCTAAAGTAGTATTCCCTTCAGGGGACTGTCACATTAAGTTGACAGCATACAACTGCTACTAGATCTATTATTAATATTTTGATTATTATTAGAGGGATTTATATTAATTTATCTTTGAAGCCACTATTGGCTAGGGCCTTGTTATAATAGGGAGCAGCTTTCTCGAAAATTTCTTTGGAAGAAGAGAGGTTAGATACTCTCTTATTATTATTAGCTATCAGGTTTTTAGATATTACAGGTGAGTGACAAAACTGTTTATGTATATATGCGAGTTTCTCATTAGGCTTATAAAAAAGTATATACCAGGAGGAGTTTAAATCTAGGGAAATATCTAAATAATCAACTCTATCAAGTGTGTGACCATCACGGTGTAGGCCAACGTCATGAGATGGGTATCAATATGTCAATGTGTTTGATATAAATAAACCCACAAACGTCATTACTATCATATGATCCCATAGATGTATCAAATAGTTCGTCACTATGCGACATTTTTACCCATGCTAATCCTTTACTGAACAATAGTGTTTTCCTCGCATGTCTCATAAAATGTAAGTTTATAGGATCAATATCTACATATGATTTATTAAATTCAATAGCTTTATCAAGCAGCGATCTAGATATAGAGGGATAAATATCCATAATATCAAACTAGGTAAATCTAGCCTTAATCTTAATTTTATTCTTGATATTCTTAAACCAATCTATTACAGTAAAACTGTTGTTCCATTGTTGAAGCCCAGTAATTTCCCTAATTTTATTATCAATATTTCTAAGTATTTTTTTTTTTTTTTTTT
>NC_069000.1:31538118-31539275 GCF_001194135.2 Octopus bimaculoides | reverse complement strand
AGGCAGATCTATAGATAGATAGATAGACAGATAGATAGATAGATAGATAGATAGATAGATAGATAGATAGATAGATAGATAGATAGATAGATAGATAGATAGATAGATAGATTAGATTAGATTAGGCTGAGTAAAGTAGACGTTCGTTCTTTTTAAAGAAGATATGAATAAAGTGGAAACTGAACTCGTACACATCGACACAGTGATTGGCGCCGGTGGAACTCAAGACTAGTTTTGATTTATTGATTGGAATTTGACTAAAATAGCCAAGTAACTGGGGCAGTAATAGCTGCAGTATCGGCATGCATTCAGGTGATTTCTGTATTCAGACTTGTTTTGTCAGGGAGACACACACATGCACATGCGCGCGAACAAACACACATATGTGTATGTATACATGTATGTGTATGTATACATGTGTGTGTATATATGTGTGGGCGTATAGCGTTACAACAGAAGGTAGTAAGGTAACCCATATTCGTGCCTCAAAGCTTACACTTGACGCTCCTCCTATACCTGCATGCAGCACTCTTATATGTCGTAGTGATGTCACGTGTCAAAATACCGATGCATGAAATGTGCGTGTATTTGTGTCTTTGTGTGTGTGATTCTAGTGAGCGTATATGAGTGTGTTTATGTGTGTGTGCGTGTAAGTATGCACACACACACGTATACACATGTAAGAGCATGCCTGTATGTTGACTTGTAACTGCATGAGCGTAGTTGGGTGTTATAGACATGTATTTATTTGAAATATATGTGTACATATACATACAGACATGAAACATAACTATATATGTATAGGCGCAGGAGTGGCTGTGTGGTAAGTAGCTTGCTTACCAACCACATGGTTCCGGGTTCATTCCCACTTCGTGGCACCTTGGGCAAGTGTCTTCTACTATAGCCTCGGGCCGACCAAAGCCTTGTGAGTGGATTTGGTAGACGGAAACTGAAAGAAGCCTGTCGTGTATATATATATATATATATATATATGTAAATTGTAAATCCAAAAAATAACAGCATCACATTACCTCACATCGGCGTTCGTCGATGTGATGTAATTTCCTAGGAGAGAAATACTTTTGCGGCTGAAGATAGCTTTGTATTGTAAATTATACCCTGATATAAAGCTTGAAACACGTGTACCGCAGAATACT
>NC_069000.1:31535868-31537541 GCF_001194135.2 Octopus bimaculoides | reverse complement strand
TAAATACTAATAAAGAGATTTTTAGAAATTGTGAATATCTATAAATACCACTTAAATGAAAAAAGCTTAACAAATAAGCATTTAAAGCTGACGATTAATCCCCACTGTCATCCCACTTTACACTATTATTTAAATAGTAATTGCTCAGAAGCGAAATCTTTTCCGCCATCGCAGTAATTTAAAAAGCAGCGAATGCCTTCCACAGAAAACAAGGTGCACACTGGTACAACTGTGCTCCAGTTGTTGGTCCATACTATCAGGTCATCCCATAAGTTCTGTCCGCATTTTGAATAAAGAAAACAAGTGATCAAATGTTATATTTAATTGAAATTTAATCATCAATGTACTTTCCCTGATTATCTATGACTTCCTTCTATCTATATACAAGCCTTTTAATCCCATCAATGTAAAACTCTTTTGTTTTTTAATTACCACATATGTCAGATTTCCACAGTCTTCCATGATTTAACTGTTCCACTTACTGATTGCATTTGTGAAGAGCATATTAGCCAGTCTCATTATATAGTTGCAAACCCTATTTTATTTCAGATTGCTTCCAAATTTACAAACACATATATGTATGCATTTGTGTGTGTATATTTATGTATGTATACATGTATGCGTGTGTACGCGCGTACGTACCTGCGTGTATGTATGTGTGTGTTTGTGAGTGTGTGGGTGTCTGTGTGTGGGTGTGTGTGTGTATGTCTGTGTGTGTGTGCATACCAATCGCACTTCCAAGTTCACTATGGAATAATGGGACGTAACGCATTTCTTCATATTCCAACATATTCTGGTGAAATGGAGAGGACAGAATAATTCAAGAATTTATATAAATTGTACGGAGTATATTAGTTTGAAAGTGCAGAAGAGAGAAAAACATTAATTCCATGCATATTTACGCATCCGTGTTTTCCGTTGCTGGCGAAGTTTAAGAAGTATTCTCGGTTTCCAAGAAGCGATGTGTTAACTTTCAAACACACATACACACATACACGCACACACGCATACACACACACACACTTACACGCACACACACATATATATATACATGTATTCTCAAACGCAGGGTAATGCTAATAATATAGCCTGAACAGGATAAGCTACCCCTATTTTTGCAGAAAAAAGTGTTGGCGGCCATTGTTTGTTTACGTTCATCGTAATTTGAATTTAACGTATAAAAGCGTTTCACAAAGAGAGATTTCTATACATCTTAAATTTGCAGAAGTGTATGCTGTGGGAGCAGTTTAGCTGAATCTGTCTAGAGCACTGCGACGCGTAATCACAGAGGTGTGAGTTCGCGTCTCAAAGCTAGCAGCCAACATTTTTTCTCCCAAAATAGGGGTAATTATTCTGTTCAGTCAATATTATTAGCATTATCCTGCGTTTGAGAATTTTTAAAAATCACTTCTTTAACTTTCTAAGACATTATCTCAGCGCTTCTAAAAGCAAACTTCGTTTATTTGTTTGCGTTCATCGTAATTTGAATTTAATATATATATATATATATACAAATGTATATATATTACATATATATATATTTATGTTATATATGTATATGTTAATATAGATATTTATGTTATGTAAATATATACGAATACATACGTATATATATCTATATCTATATCTATCTATATATATATATATATATATATATATATATATATATATAT
>NC_069000.1:31531173-31534056 GCF_001194135.2 Octopus bimaculoides | reverse complement strand
ATATATATATATATACACGGACTTTTATACATATTAATAATTGAAAGTATTACAGGCAGCACTGGTAGGCTAGAGACAGCTGCCAGAAGACAGCTACGACAACAAATTTTCAAAGGTACACATTTATTGAAGTCGGAGCAGTGAGCAAAAATTCTAAGCCCCCGAACTAATAACGGAAAGAATCGTAGACTCAAATGCCAGACATACCGTATCGTCACGATTTTTAAGTTTGTAAAAGTGCTACTTAGTTCTCTTGAGCGAGTCTGTCTGATCCAAGAGTTATAGAACCTGCCCATCACAAGAATTTATTAATTTATAATTCATGTGTGTGTGTCTGTGTGTCTGTGTAAACAAGTTATGAGATATATTATCTTTCCCGATACAAATACTAATTCATATTCGACCGTATTAGTTAGTGTCATTTTAATGCTGCATGGTATGTGCTACTTCTAACTGCAGTGATCTGTATGCATTCGCCAAATATATACTTAAGCATGAAGGAGATGTCAAAATAATAGTATATTATCTTATGAAGGTCATTAACGTACAGCCGTTTCCACTATTTGAAGTGGTGGACTCATAGATGAGTGATGGAGTAACACCTTATTTTCGTCAGGGCTTCAGAAAATAATGTACTTATCGATATGTTTATTATGCGTTTATGTATATGTGAATATCCTTATCTTGCATGTGTTCGTTTGTGTGTCTGTCTATATGTTTATTTGCTTCTGTATGTATATGTGTGTGTTTGCGCGCGTGTGTGTGCCTTTATGTCTTTATGTCTGTCTAAATATTGTATGAAGACATTCAAAGTTATACTTAAATATGTCTGACAGTCAACTTCATACGGACTGGAAATACAATCATTACAATTGATTTGGTTAATGTATATATGAATGCCTATATGAAATTCTTAGTACCTACATATACATGCATACGTACATATATATATATATATATATATATATATATATATATATACATACATACATATATACATATATATATACATATATATATATAGATAGATACGTATATACATATGTATATATATATATGTATATATATATTTATATGTATATATATATATATATATATATATATATTTAGAAGCATTCCCATACACACTTAATATATTCTGTGTGTCTGTGTGCTTATTTGGCTTTTGTATATGCATTGTGTGTAGGCAAGCGAGTGTCCATTTGTTTGTAAATGTGCGTAATTATATCTTCGATTTGCAAGCGCCTTTTCAGAGTTGTTTCTTAACCTTTTGTACAAAACCTCATAAGCGCGGTGACTACAAACATCAAAGAATATTTGTTAAATAATATATACAGACATACATACACATACATGTATATATACCATTACACACACGCGTACCCAGTCACTTAGACACAAACACACACACACTCACTCAGTAACAATAATAGCGAATTAAAGAAACACTCTTCTACGGCGTAAAGTTAGGTATTCATATCATTTGGCTTTCCTTACCGCCGAACAAATTCAATTAAATTGCTATACAACCACACACACACACACACACACACACACATATATACGCACACAGAAGGAGAGAGGTTGGTTGATAATTGGGTTTGTAGTTGCGACTTTCTGTGTGCTTCATCAGTGTGGTGTTTCCATGTTTCAGTGACTGTATGTGTGTGTGTGCATAAATATATCTATAGTGATATATATATATAAAGAGATATATAGAGTGTATGTGTATATGTATGTATGTGTATATATATATATATATATATATATATATATATACAAACACACACATACACATACATATATATATGCACTCACAAACATACACGTATTAACACAAATAAATACACCCAAATGCATCCATCCATCCATACATACATACATACATACATACATACATACATACATAGAATCATATATTTTCTGTTCTCTGTCTCCTAATTATATATTGAAAGCACTATCTACATTGATAAATATTGCCAATACCCAATGGCTTTCTTTCAGTTACCCGCAATAGAAATTTTTGCATAATACGTTGAAATGTATTCATTTGTGTATGCATGACTGGTGTTTGTATTGGAGGCTTCTGCGTATGCGCATGTGTGTGTGTTTGTGCGTGTTGTTTCATATCCGTACGTTTTGTAAGAAGGTAATTGAAATGTCTACGTAATCATTTCAACCATTCGATATTAAACCGATCAAATACGGCATCAAGCTGGCAGAATCGTTGACATACCGAGTAAAATGGTCCTTCCGGAGTCCATAAAATAAGTACCAGTCACTCACTGAGGATCGGTGGAATTGACTTAACTCTCTCCCAGAATTGCAGGTCTTGAGTCAAAACTTTGAAACTGATATAATTGAAACTGGTCATCATTGCAATCGTGAAAGTTGCATTTGTTGTCATCGTTGTAGTGATGGTTGTATTGGTTCTTATAGCTCAGCCCCAGTTCAACAGCAATTGACCGCATAAACCATCAAACATTTTCCAACCGAGATTGAACAAGGCTCACGTTATCGCATTTATTCTCTTCTCAAACCATCGAGGAGTGAATTCAGGGTGGCAAGATTGTTATATCTAGCCACCCTAGCGACCATCTAGTGTTTCCTTCATCAGAGATACTTCCAGTTAGGTTATTTACGTGTGAATGAATGTATGCGTTTGTGTGTCTTTTGTTCGATGGTAATCAAAGCTATGCCAAGTTCCTTTGATGTGACCACTTTAATACTGATAATCACTCCAATCAGCAATGCATATTTGCTAACGATATTGGTTTCTCAGCTTGTCTTAGGTTGTGTGAAAGCATTCTTGTCTTTAGTTGCGAGTATGTGTCTGTTCTCGTGTCTTTCTTTCTCTTTCTCTCAGTATATATATATATATAT
>NC_069000.1:31528789-31530933 GCF_001194135.2 Octopus bimaculoides | reverse complement strand
AAGAAGAAGAAGAAGAAGAAGAAGAAGAAGAAGAAGAAGAAGAAGAAGAAGAAGAAGAAGAAGAAGAAGAAGAAGAAGAAGAAGAAGAAGAAGAAGAAGAAGAAGAAGAAGAAGAAATGAATGGATCTAAGGACAAATAACTTGCATTGAGAACAGATTGGTAAAACAAGATTATGGAGACGAAAGAATTAAGGAATCGAAATGTAATAGAAAAGCTATGTAAATGAAGGAAAGAAGAAAGCAACGGAGAAGTTTAGTGGAGTGATATATAATATAAATGATGAAAGAATTAAATCTAAACGGAAGAAAAGTTGCTAGGAAGGAAAGAATGAAGAGGGTGAAGTAAAAAACGAGGGTAAGTGGATCTATAAAGACATTACGGCCAAGAACATGTCGAATAATGTGATCTAGGGCTACATAGAAACCAGGCGGGTCGGGCATATCTGGAATGTGTTTGATTATAGTTCTGCTCAATGACGGTTGCTTGTTTAGCATTAAACAACATCTGTAGCAACTTCTATCGCTTACAGTTACGATGTTAAAACTTCACCAGATTTAATTAAATTTTGTCATGTTTGTCTTGCTCTTTCTGCTAAGGTTAATGGCACACACTTTCACACACTTTCACATACGCACACATAAACACTCACAGACAAGCCTACGTATATTTTCAAACATTAAATTGATGTATGAGCATCATAAAATATATCTGCACGATTTCAGCACTCGATTAATAACACAGAGTTACAATCCCATAAATTATATCATAGAAGAATAAATTTGCATGTACTTAAAAATTGCTTAAAACTATGAATCAGAGTAACATATTTTACAAATCTCTCTCTCTCTCTCTCTCTCTCTCTCTCTCTCTCTCTCTCTCTCTCTCTCTCTCTCTCTCTCTCTCTCCCTCTATCTCTTCCTCTCTCTCTCTCTCTCTCTCTCAAGCATATTCGAACCGGTAGTAAGTGTGTATATAGTAATATAGTAGTATATTTCTAATTATTAGCAACTTACGCGAAAAAAAGTGAGAATTCTTTTGATGGCTTCGACAAATATTACGAATGAAAATGATAGCGAATAAAAGGAACACTACATACAAAGGGTACAGAATAAAAATTGAAAACATTCCCGACCTAAGACTTGTAGTGGATTTGGTAGAGGGAAACTAAAAGAAGCCCGTCGTATATATGTGTGTATGCGCGTGTGTGTTGTGTCTTTGTGTTTGTGTGTCTGTGTTTGTCCTCCCACCATCGCTTGACAACCGATGTTGGTGTGTTTATGTCCCTGTAACTTATCGATTCGGCAAAAGAGACCGATAGAATAAGTACTAGGCTTAAAAAGGATTAGTCCAAGGCACGATCTGTTCGACTAAAGGCGGTGCTCCAGCATGGCTGCCGCAGTCAAGATGACTGGAATAAATAAAAGAATAAAAGAATATGATATTCATTGCTTTAATAATTTCAGTTATTAGGACGCTGCCATACTGGAGCACTGCATGAAAACTTTCAGTGGTACACACAGGTGTCTCTGATTATTTCAGTGGTGCTTAATTGATCGATTGGTTCTTTGTCGAACCGCTAATTTCAGAGTGGCATAGTGATATAAGGGAAACATTATATACTTGTTAATCCTTTTTATATCCACATTTCAATAAATAGTCGTTTAATTTTGCTCATGTTTTTTAATTGATAATATCATTAAAAATATATTTCCTTCCCTCCACATGATTTCAATTCCCCCGTTCAATCAAAGCAACATCCGCGTGCAATGTCCAACAGTCAATCTATATATGTACACACACACACTCACACATACACACACACACACACTCACACACATACAATATATATTTCCTAATTTTCTTTATCTATCGATTATATCCAATCCATCAATATGTAACTCTTTCTTATTGTACTCTAGTCCTAATGAGAATCTGCCCAATATTATTCAAAATGCTAGTTTATTCCACTCTATGAATTTGTAATTGTATATTGAACTGAATTGAAATGTTCGTAGGTTTTATTTTGGCAGTATGTTAATAAATTAATTTTATACCCATACCAACTCTCCATGTAGGTATATATATATATATATATATATATGTGTGTGTGTGTGTGTGTGTGTGTGTGTGTGTGTGTGTGTGT
>NC_069000.1:31527474-31527970 GCF_001194135.2 Octopus bimaculoides | reverse complement strand
GGGGAAGGTGGATATAAGAGAGTGGGAAGGTGGGTATGGAGGAGGGAGAAAGAGAGGAAGAGAAAGAGAGTGAGAGAGAAGGGGGTGAGAGTGAGAGAGAGAGAAAGAGAGAAGAGAGTGAGAGAGAGAGAGTAAGAGAGAAGAGAGTGAGAGAGAGTAAGAGAGTAAGAGTGAGAGACTAAGAGAGTAAGAGAGTAAGAGAGTAAGAGTGAGAGAGTAAGAGAGTAAGAGTGAGAGAGGGGAGAGTAAGAGAGAAGAGAGTGAAAGACAGTGAGAGAGTAAGAGAGTAAGAGAGAGGAGAGAAAGAGTAGGGGTGAAGAGAAGTGGGAGTGAAGAGAAGTAGGAGTGAAGAGAAGTAGGAGTGAAGAGAATTAGGAATGAAGAGAAGAAGGAGTGAAGAGAGGTAGGAGTGAAGAGAAGTAGGAGTGAAGAGAGATGAAGAGATGTACAGAGAAATAGGAGTCGGAGCAGGAGGGGGAGGTGGGGGAGCTTAGGG
>NC_069000.1:31521593-31526604 GCF_001194135.2 Octopus bimaculoides | reverse complement strand
ATGGCTCAGTGGTTAGATGGTCGAGCTTACGATCGTGAGGTTGGGAGTTTTAATCCCCGACCGGGCTGCGTGTTGTGTTCTTGAGCAAGACACTTTATTTCACGTTGCTCCAGTTCACTCGGCTGTAGAAATGAATTACGACGTCACAAGTGCCAAGCTGTATCAGCCTTTGCCTTTCCCTTGGATAACACTGGTGGCGTGGAGAGGGGAGACCGGTATGCATGGGCGACTGCTGGTCTTCGACAAACAACCTTGCCCGGACTTGTGCCTGGGAGGGTAACTTTCTAGGTGCAAACCCATGGTCAGTCATGACCAAAGCGGGTTTAATTGTACAGAAAACAAAAGACAAAGACAGGTGAGGCAACAACAAGTAGGTGTATTACTTTAAAGCTCGAGAAGAAGGAAGAAGTCTTTGACGTTTCTAGCCTACGCAACTCGACAGAAAAAGCTGAGAGCAGAAAAAGCTGAGAGCAGAAAAATGGAGACAGAAAATATGTAATAGGATTAACGCTGTAATATGATATACACATATACATACATGTGTTTGTGTGTGTATGTGTGTGTGTGTGTTTGCATTACGTGTGAATATCTATAAGGATCATCGGACAAATGAACGGATGTAAGAACAAGTAGGTGAAAGACAACTCCTTGTGGAAAAAGCAAAAGCTCGTCTTTTATGGTCAGGTTCGAAGAAACAAAGCTGTCGAAAACATTATAATGAAAGGAAGAAGCGAAAGCAGTAGATCAGAAGGCTGAGATAGAACGCAATGAATGGATATCACGAGCTGGTTGGACAAATATGGTCAAGTAGCTGAAGAAGTTGCGTGTAATCGGGAAGACAATTGTTATAGGGCCAACAATGTGCTGCAAGCGTACAATTCATGACGACTATATATACGAAGAGATACAGAAAAGTTCCTGGCTTTAAGGATCTCTGGAAAGACCTGTTTGTAGTCCCCACTTTGGAGTTCTTTTATAGGGCTAAGGAGAACTGAAGGGCTGCAACAATAAGTGTGTGAACCTGAGAAGAATATATGTTGAATAAAATCATAATTAACTGATCCTCCGGTATTATCTATTACACAAAGCCAGGAACTTTTGCCAGCACCTCTCGTATACACACAAACACACACACAGACACACAAATACACATACGCACACAGACACACACATATATATGTATTCACTTATTCACTTACATAAATTTAGATACTTATATGTATGTGAGAGTGTGTCTGTGTATCTGTACAGAGAGTGAAAGAGCGAGAGAGAATCACATATCGAGATTAATGTCAGCGCATGCTGTTCTATATTCTCATGTATGAACCTATCATAACAAATATCCGAGCCGTAGAGCATGTTATCCAACATGTTCTTTCAGTTTTTATTTTTTTGTAGAGAACTGTATGTAATTTAAAGGAGACTTGCTACTATTTCACGTTGGATAAGCCAAACGATAGACCCTTCTTTGCTGGCACCTTAAAGTCGAAGTATTACAAATAGCGAGGAATGTAATGAAAATTTTGTAAAAATTAGATAAGCACGCAATACACAAGGAAAAATCAATTTATACAACAATTGTTTGTGCGTTTATGTGTATGTATGTGTATGAGATGTATGTGTATGAGATGTTCTATATTTTCCAAGAAAAAATTTCATCACCGCCACCAAATATCCACGAATAACCCAATAACCCACCCTACCAACACACACATGAAAAAAAAATCAATTGTCTGATGTATCGATTTTGTGCCTTTGTTATTGTTTTGGTCATTTATATATGGATACACAAATATACACTTATATGTGTGAACATATGTGTGTACATACACACTCAAATGTACGTATACACAAACACAAACACACACACACATATATATATATATATGTATATATATACAGATGCATACATAGATATATGCAAGTATACGTGTGCATGTAAACACCTACATATGTATGGGTGTGTGCATTTTTACATATGTACCTATCTATCTATAAATCGAAATATACACACACACACACACACACACACACGCGCGCATATATATATATACCTAGCGTTTGTTCATATATAGAAAAATCTCGGTTGTCCCATTTATTGATTTTAAAACCTATTTTCAATATTCCACTACAACCATTTACATTAACGTTAGTATGTGTTTTTTTTTCTCGTTTTGTTTTCTTTAAGTTTGTTACTAATATTTTTGATGTTTTATGAGGTCGTTGTTGCTTCTTTTGTGCTTTAATATTTGTGGGATTTTTCTATAGTGTTTTATTTTTCTGTTTCGCTTTGTTTTTGTCTTTCGTTTTTTTGTTGTCATTTTTACGTTTCACTTCATTTAAATGATTTTAGAAAATCTCATTCTTTCATCAGAATCACTTATATACATGCATCTATAGCATTGCATATATGTACAGTCAGAAATACACATTTACCTTAACATAAATTGCCACATACATAACATCCTGTTTGTTTGTGTGTGCGTGTGTGTGTGTAGGTATGTACGTATGTATGCATGAATGTATGGATGTAGAGGCACATGCACAAACACAAGAGAGACAGAGATGTATACATACATACGTACATACATACACACATATCAATCTATGTATACACATATATACACATATACATATACTAACATACATATATATATATATATATATATATATATATATATATACATACATGCACGTATGTATGTATGTATGTATATATGTGTAGATGTTTGTGTGTGTTGGATATATGTATTTATCTTGCCAATATAACAATACACAAACATATGTATTTATACATACATACACATACACACACACATGTATACGGTGTACGAGAATAGTTCAGTTCTTAGAAAAAACCCATTATAAATGTGAATTGTGAGATTTCAGCAGAAGTTACAAAATATGAATGTAACTGTGAATAAATAATCTAGAGAAAGATATTTGTCGGAAAAAAAAAGCCTTATTCACAAAAGTTCATTTTCTCACCCACGATGAATTTTCTCAATATTTCCCGCCAACTCTGCCTCGTCAAACAACACCTGGGTTCGATCAAAACTTTGCAGTTCATATTATATTTGAAAATACATTAAAGTCTGCTTTTATTGTGTGGAAAAAATTGTATTTCTCTTTTTTGTCCTCAGTAAAGAACAACGAGAACAGATGAAAGAAGTAAATTACAGGAGAGAAACAAAATACAGTAATCCATTTGTGGGGGGGGGGCAGACAAGGGTCAACCGAGGGCTGTTTCTCAACATTCAGTCAGGAATTAATCATAAATCTTTAAAGGACACACGCCATATAATTGGAGAACTTTCCAAGCGCATCTGCCAAAAAGCTGTGCCCAAAACTATCCGATGTCGTCTTCTGGAAAAGGTCACAAACCAGTGACATCAGTTTAAAGGACTCCTTTAAACAAAATACACGCAGAAAATCATCTGAAATGGACAGAAGATAACATGAAGGTCAACGTTCCAAAACTTCTGTTTACGGACGAAACTGGTACTACCCTTGATGGAGCTAATGGTTGGAGCAAGGGATGGGTTTCAAATGGACGAGATCGTCATAAACTCTTAAGACGCCTACGAAGGGGAAGAGGCATCTGGATTTGGGCATGTATTATTGGCAGTATTATGGTTGGTGCTTGGAAAGTGCTTGATCGTGTTAAAATAATTCTAGATGATTCTATACCCTTTCTGAAGAAGCACCTTGAACCTTGGTTACAAAAACGCAAAGGACCACCTTCAAGACAACCAAAATATTCATGCAAGATAATGTGCCCACGCACTCATCGAAGAAAACTACAAAGTATCTGCAACAATTAGTCTTTTGTGGACATCGGAAGATAAAGAGGCCTTCTTGTTCCCTCGATCTGAACCCAACAGAAAACTTACGGAGTATTCTAAAGCGACGAGCTTACGAGAGTGGATGCCAGTTTAGGTGCAAAAATGAACAATGGCAGGCAATAATGGATGTATTTCATGGTATAACATCAGAGGAGATCCAGAAATTAGCATGTTCCATGAACCAGCGGCATTCTCTAATTTATTTCTAGCAAGGGCTCATCTATCCCTTACTAACCAACTCACCTATCATTTTTGAACGCTGTTTATATATTTATTTATATTTGTTCCATATTTATGACTGTATGCTTTTATTTCAATATGTACATCAAACAATTAAATTGCTATTTTCATGTTTCGATGAGTTTTAATTACACCTCTCTAATAATTTGAAGCAGTGAATGTCTACATAAATTTGATAAAGGGCCATCATTTCTGTGTTGCTTTACGAAACCTCACATTCTTTACACACTACAGAATATATAACTGTTGCCATCACTCTGTGAAAATTTTGTTGAATTCCAACGAGTAGTTTTTAAATAAAATAAAGGAAAATGTTACGTCGTTAATAATTTAGATATTCATAGATAGGTTGATAGCTAGAGAAATATATGCATCCGTGTATGTAAAAGAAGCCCGTTGTATACATGTGTATATATGTGTGAGTGTGTGTGGGGGGATTGTCTTTTTGCCGTTGTGTTCCCCACCAACGCTTGATAACCATTGTTGTATGCGTGCGTCCCCATAACTTAGCGGTTCAGTCAATTGGACCAATAGAATAACTATCATGCTTAATAAACAAATTAATGGGGTTAATTCATTCAACTAAACTTTCAAGGTGGTGCCCCAGTATGGCTGTAGAAGATGGTGTATATATATATATATATATGTGTGTGTGTGTGTGTGTGTGTGTGTGTGTGTGTGTGAATGTGTATGTATATGTATGTGTGTATGTGTTTGTGTGTCTGTGTTTGTCGTCCTAACATCGCTTGAGAAGAGATGCTGGTGCGTTTACGTCCCCGTAATCTAGCGTTTCAGCAAAAAGACACGGATAGAATAAGTACTAGGTTTACATAGAATAAGCCCCAGGGCCGATTTGCCCGACTAAAGACTGTGCTCCATGATGGCCCCAGTCAAATGACTGTAAAAAGTAAAAGAATAAAAGAATA
>NC_069000.1:31508865-31521577 GCF_001194135.2 Octopus bimaculoides | reverse complement strand
ATATATATATATATATATATATATATATATACATTCAGGGATAACTTTTTTCTGATATTTACATAGACTATATTGGTCATATTTTTTACATAACTTTAGCTCCTTAACGTGAGCAATTTCTTCCATATATGTTCCGTGTGGCTGGGCAGGCAGGATGTTGGCGTTAGTAGACGGTGCTTTGTTGGAAATAACATTTGAATGGAGTCATATTGCCGGTGTCAGTTCACGTATACGCCTAAATGTGGAGTATAGCTGTGTGCCGTAAATATAGTTGATAATCAACTGGGTGGAAAATAATCTTACTGTGAGTAACAAGTATTATATAATGTGCAATTTTGTGTACGCCAGCATAATCTACGGCGGTATTTCTGAGTTATCAGTAACCAGCGGTTTGACACCCCTTCATAGGCCATATCTATTTAACGATCTATGTGAGCTCCTGTGTGTGTGTTTTGTGTGTGTGTGAGTGTGTGTTTGCAGGTGTGTGTGTGTGTGTGTGTGTGTGTATGTGTGTGCTCCTGTCCGTTCTATATTTGTTGCAACATTGAGATCTAATTATTTTTCTATTGCTCAATCGCCTTTCTCTTTTGCCATTAACACTAATGGCTTTCCATGACACCATCGCATCGTCTTCATCGCTATAAATTTCCTCGCTCATCAGGAGGCCACTCTATAAGGAACTGCATCAGAACTCTCTCATTCCCAACCCAATACAGTCTAATTTCAACCAGCTTCTCTGCTAGCCAACAGTCTCCATCACTGGGCCACTTGTTTCCAATCAATCACAAACTCTCATTTCATCTCATCACAGATAGTTACTTTTACCTAATCTTCCTATTGTCAAATATTTCGGTCTCGAATCCCCCTCAAAGAATCCTGTCTGTTTCATCCTACTCTTACTCCTTTTGTCCATCTACCTTTACTATTGTCCACCTGTTATTATCGATAAACCCGCTCTCAACTCTTACCTAAATAACTCGATATTTTCTGTTGTGTCTTGGGAGAGTCATTCTTTTAGTACCTTATAATTTAACAGTTCTATTCTTACTCCATCTCTCAAACTATTGAATAAATTTTTTATTCCCTTCTCGGTTACTTGAGCACCTGTACGGGTTCTGGATTATTCAGTACATTCTACATTTATGTTTACAGTTTCAGTACCCGCTTCTCAGTCACCCATTTTTAGCCTTTCTGTATCCCTTCTCTGATTACATCATACGTTTCTCAGTACTACCTCTTTTTACTGTGTACAAGGTACCCTTCCACGACCGAGCTCTTTCAGCCACGCTTCTCCACAATTACTGGGGTGCCCTATAACCTCTCTAGTGAAGATGACATGAAACATAGACCCAGGGCATATTGTAATGAAGTGGTCAGCCCCTTAGTTCTGTCAGTCAAGTGCTCATATCATAAGGAAACAGGCTCAATACACATTGTGAAGAGGTTGACGCTACAAATGGCATCCAGTCGTGGAAACCAAGTCAAACGATATATATGAGCACCAGTCAATGGGAGTCGCTGCTCCCAATAAGATATATATATATATATATATATATATATATATATATGTATATATATATATAGGTGAAAGACCCTCTTCGGTCATGAATGACCATGGGATTGCAACTACAAAGTTACCCTCTTCGGCTCAAGTCCGGGCAAGGCCGCCTAAGCCTAGCAGCCGCTCCTCTCAACGTTACCAATGTTACCCAAAGAAAAGGCAAAGGGCTGTACAGTTTGGCACGTGTGATGTCGCGACTAATTTCTACATATTAGTGAATTGTAGCAACGCAAGATAAAGCGTCTTGCTCAAGATCAAAACACAGCCCGATCCGAGAATCGAACTCACTACTTCATGATTTTGAGCCCAACGCTCTAATCACTGAGCCTTCACAAAAACACGCACATACACACACACGCACACAAACACATACACATACACACTTATATATATATAAGCATATGTATATGTTATGTATACACACATTCCACGTACCACATTACTTCCTCTAAACTCGAATCTAGCGTATTAGAGTAAGTATGGTCAGACCATTATGGTTTATTCATTATTCAATCATATTTACATGAGATTCGCTAATATAATGAAATGATGGAAAATGACAAACAGAAAATATAAAACCTCAACAGAAGTCTGTTGTCTGTCGATATCACTGGGGAGCACATCCTATTATAGGAAAATATATGTTTTTCAATTTCTACTGAATCCGTCTATAGCTTCCTTGATGAATCTTGCAGACACCATTACTCTAAATGCTGTCTCTTTCTCTCTGTTTTCAACCGTTGCCGATAATAACTCTGTAGTCTCGAGACAGCCGTCCTTCTACTGATCCTCCTCTTCTTTCTTGCCTTCTTTGATAGTGTTATTATTGACTCAAATGCATGGTGTGAGAGACGTTGATGCTACCACTACTACTACTACCACCACCACCACCACCACCACCACCACCAAGACTACTAATAATAATGATAATGATGGTAATGATAATAATAATAATAATAATAATAATAATAATAATAATAATAATAATAATAATAATAATAATGATAATAATAATAATGATAATAAAACTCCTGGAGTCTTGCATGCGAAGCGAGATTGCTGCCTGCAGCCTACGCTACCATGCTATCCATTCTTTTCAGCTATCTAATACTTTCCTGATTATTCTGGCCATGCCAAGGAGGCAAACCTTTTGTAACAGTTCTACTGAGCACTGAATTCCAATTTCCTTTATATTCCTCTTGATGCCTTCTGATACTGTCCCCAAGAACCCAACAATACTTGACACTATCTTCACCTTCTTTATTTTCCATAGTCGGACTATTTCCTACTTAAGAAGGTTGTCTTAATCTATTTTTTCACCTTCTTTCTTGGACATTATTATTATTATTATTATTATTATTATTATTATTATTATTATTATTATTATTATTATTATTATTATTATTATTATTATTATTATTATTATTTTATGTTTGACTTTTGTTTTGCATTTGTACAAGTTGGATCCAAGTCTCACCCAGAGACCTCAAGAGACAACAAGTTAGAAGTTCATGTAGGTGTTATGCCTAGGGTACCATATATTTGGATTTGTACAGTTTTGTTCAAGTGAATGTTTAAGAAACCATAAGAAAATTATGTTTGCTTTAAAATTTGAGATCACATAGACAGTATTTTACGTAGGATATGGGCAGTTCCCATGAGCACTATCTTTTGAACTTCAGCCATTTTGGGCATTATTATTATTATTACTATTATTATTATTATTGAGTGTGAGAGCAGTGCATTCCATCAAAGTGACACTGGGGTAAAATATAAGAAGCCCAGTATACCCATCATGACTACCCGTCTGATAAGGGTACACCAGACACATGCATCACAACCATATGTACGCGACATAGTGATCTCATATCAAGATTAACAGCGCACAAACTTACAGGTGGGCCCCAGTTAGAATATTCTTCAAGTTCAGTAGCCCATCGCGATCAAAAGGTCCCTGAATAAGGCTGTTATACAAAACACCCATGTTACCAAAGGTGAATTATCCAAACCCCAGAGGCTCCCCAAATACTTCTGCTCATGATTAAAGATGCACATATTGTCAACCACTAAGGGACATACTCAACTGGTTAAGATCAAACAACTGACAAGCAAATCTACGGTATTGAGCAGAATATCTGCTGTAGCCCATCTTTTATACCAAAACGAAACAATGTACATGATAACACTTCCAATCAGTTAAGATCAGAATCCATGAAGCCACTGCCTGGTACTGCATCAGGGTATTTACCATTATTGTTATTATTATTATTATTATTATTATTAGTAGTAGTAGTAGTAGTAGTAGTAATAGTAGTAGTAGTAGTAGTAGTAGTAGTAGTAGTAGTATTACAAGAGCAAGAGAAAAGAGTGATAATTACGGTACGGAGACTTGAAAAATTGAGATCGCCGATATGTGGCAGCTGCCAGAGTCAAACATAACGGATGTCCCTATTGTCATCGGAGCATTGGTTTCAATACCACCCAATCTGAAGAAACAGGTGTATTGTAAAAATTGGCTATACTTCGAACTGCATGAATATTGCGTAAAGTACTGTCTGTATGATGTCTGTGTTGTGACTTGACAAACAGTACAAACTCCCGGTAGACACAATATTTTCAATCCACAACATCACGATACGGGATACTGTGCGACGTCTATGATGATGATGATGATGATGATCCTGTCTACGTCAGACACAAGGCCTGACATACTGGAGGAGGGTGATAGTCGATTGCATGGACCCCAGTGCGTGACTTGTAATTTTACATCGACTCCAAAAGAACGAAAGGCAAAGCCGACCTCGGTGGGATTTATGCTCAGAGCTTAAGGACGGGATTTAACTCAGAGCTTAAGGACTGGCGAAGAACGACGACAATAACAACAATAATAATAATAACGATAACAACAACAACAACAATAATAACGATAACAACAACAACAACAACAACAACAATAATAATAACAAGAATAATAATTGAACAAGTTAAATTACACGTGCTCTCTACTTGATGTTGCATGCTCATTTGACCACGAGTAGTTACGAAGGAATGCGAAAAAAAATAGACATAAAGAATGTTTTTAAATACAAGATAACCGGACTGTAGAAGATAGAAAACGTGAAGATAATGCCGATTATTGTTGGGACCTTGAGTACAGTATCGAAATTTACTGGGAAGAATATAAAGGAAATGGAAATAGAATGCCCCAAAAAAGTGCACCACGTTGGAATGGCCAGAATCATCTGGAAAATATTAGATTGTTGAAGAGCATAAAAGCCATAGTATCGTAGGCTGCACATCAGCTGTTCATCTTCCCAGATGAACAAAACAGATGTAAACTTGGGTCTTATGGATGCAGACATCAATTGTCGATTAACAGAATGGTTTTGAAAACTGTAACAGAAAAACGTATTTCTCAGTAACCTGGATAGTCTACAAGAAGGCCTTTGAAGGTCTTCCTCACAACTGGACAAAGGAATGTTCGAAGATGTTCAAAATCTCATTAATAATCAGGTATTGTGCATCTGGAAAACGATATTAATTTTCAATACTTACACTACATCTGGATACGAATTATGGAATCTTCCAAGGAGGTTCATTATCTCCTTTGTTATTTTGTTTAGCACTGTTTCTTAGAAGTGAACTTTGAGGGAAACAAATTATGGATACAGAGTGTATAGAACGACAAACATCTCCTCTACATAGATACCTTGAAACTGTTCGAAAAAATATGACTGACAACTAAAAACGCTCCTACACACAGTCAAACAATTTAGTGACATCAAATTGGAATTTACGCTTGACACAAATGAGCCAAGGCTACATTGACCGCGGGAAAAACTATCAAACACATGTACTGTCACGCTAGATAGAGACACCCAGCTAAGGGAAACTTGATTAAATAGTCAATAACGAGAGAAAAGATAAGGAAGGACCGTTACCGAGTTGAATACCAGAAACAAAACTGAGATCATAAAGACATTGTCCATACCTATTATCACATAGCTTCAATATTATTAACTGACCTCACTCTGATATCAACAAAGTTATCGTCAAGATACGAAAGCTTTTTACAATGTATCATGTCTCTGCCAAAAGCAGGCATAGACAAGGAGATGGAGATGAGGAGGAAAACGAAACAAAATTATTGCTATCCAATGTATTCCTGATTGAATGTTTGCCAAAGTTCACAACCGAAATTTTCCAACGTTGGGAGAGAGGGATATCACATTGATTGTGTTCTGGTAATTTCAATGTTATTTTTTGATATATATTTTCCTTTTTCAAAACGTTTGGAGTTAGTGACATTGCATGTGTATATGCTTTTAAATCATGCGTGTATAAATAAGAGCGTATGCATATATATATATATATATATATATATATATATGTGTGTGTGTGTGTGTGTGTGTGTGCGTGTGTGTGTATGTGTGTGTGTGTGTGTGTGTGTGTGTGTGTACTGATATATAATCACAAAACAACACACACAACAAACCTACACACACACACACACACATATCGCTCATTGGTATGCAAAGCATGTGTGTGTGTGGAGAAGAGAGAGATTGTTTGACTTTAGGTCACCATTGAACTATTGTAGTTCTTATGTAAATTACGTTAAGTGTCTAAATTTTTATGAGTTGCGAAGGTAATTACATCACACCACCTCGGTATATATTAATACATGTCCCATGAAAGCAGTTAGTGACAAACTCTCAATTGCAAGCATACGGACCAGCCTCCCAAAAGGTGATTACCTCGACTTCACGATGTATCAACACGTTTTACATACACTTAGATACTCAAAACTAAAACTATAGCTGCTGTAACGTTTTCCTGTTGTTGCCTCACAACCGTGGACTCCGTTCCTAGCTCGAAACCACTCTTATCTAGACTGCACCATATATGAAAACTGCCCCATCTCCCACTCCCTGAATTGTTCAAACCATCAGCTATTCTTCAAGCCATGTCTCCTCTTCTTGCTTGTACGATATCAAATATATTTCAAACCATCGCCGAAGTCATCATCCACGGTGATTTTAACCTAACAACACATAGAAACGTCCCTTTCTAAAGCCACTGGAACGGATATCTGGAATGTTTTAAGGCTATACCCTTTACATCAACTACTTTCATCCCTAAATACATCAACGACTGGTATATTGACATTCGAAGCACTCTTGACGCTTTTCTCTCACCCTAATGCGACTTCTACGAGACCATCACGTGTTCAACAACTATCGGGTCGTCCGATCAGGACCTTATCGAAGCTACCCATAACTCATCCAGACTCTACATAACAGCCAAAATCTTCAACACTTTGAGGTTGTAAGTCATATGACCTGCCGAAATTCTAGAGGCCTTATGCTGTAGCTAGCAGCATAACTCTTTGAGTAAATTGAAACCATCAGCTCAAGCATTTTGCTTCACATTTCACACAATAAATACTATAGACTCAAGTCCTTCAGGTAGTCAATCTACTCACAGCTGCGATGAAGTAGTTCAGGCAAAAAATAGGATAGGCAAGGCTTTCAGAACATCATCCATCCCTACAAACTCAACAATGGGAACTAAGCACCACAACTGCTACACCATTATTCGAACTGCAAATATTACTGCATTGCATCGTACAACCAACAATAGTCTAAATAAGAGATTCCCAACATGGAGCATACGCCCCACTGCTGGGGCCTAGAAACGTTGTTATGGGGAATGGGCTCCATGATTCATTACAATAGAATCAGTGAATACTCTGTTCAAAATGAAGGGCAGCAAGAAAATGTGCCTTTGTGATGAAGTTGAAAGCAAATGCCTTAACACTGCAACTTCACAAAGGAACTTTTGATTCATTTTCCCTCGTCTCATTTGGTTGAGTGTGGCTTTAGTGCTGTTGACGATTTGCTTCTAGCCACGAGGAGCAAACTTGAAATTACAAAATGTGTTCATTTAGAGCTGAAGCTAGCAAAATGGTGTCCTCGAATCAAGAAAATCTGCCATAGTAGCCAGGCACAACGTTCTCATTAAACTGATGCACATTTTTACTTAATCAATAATATACACTCTTTTTTGTACTGAGTACTTAATAAGAGAGTTATTGATAGATTCTTTATTAAAAATAAAATGCTTTTTCCAAACCACATGTGGGGGTATACTTTTTTTATGAAAAGATATTGTAGGGCCTGAGAGAAAATAGGTTGAGAAACACACTGGTCGAAATGTCAACAAATTGCTAAAATGCATATGTTGATAGTTTACACAGACCCATTCATTTCAAAGGAACTTTGGAGGTTCATATTTACTTCTCATACTGACTTTCCATAGTCAAGACAAATGCTGCAATATGGAATGTAATCATGCACTTAGTAGACATTTATAATCCCATTTCTTGCTTAAATATTATGCGAAAAATTTACACAAGCCATCAATCCATTCCTTCAACGACATTGGCTATCAAACCATATGCTGTTAGGTAAGCATGCAGATGGAAGATGGGTATGTGGGGCTATTTTGATTCTATAAATCTTTCAAATGAATATGCACAGAGACACGCACGCACACACTCTCTCTTTTTCCTCTTTCTTTCTTCCTCTCTTTGTTTTGCTTTTCATTTACCATAATTTCTCTATATAAACATTATGCTAGGCTGCAGTATAAGAAATATTTTCTTTACTACGTAGGAAATATTTCTTATGCCGAGAAGCACTTGGATTTAATAAAAAACATTTCATTAAACACGAATAGAATTTCATCTTAAAAAATCTTTCTAGTTGATATTTGAAGAGGGGAAAAATATCTTTCAGATGAAAAACATTTCCATCTATGGTCTCTTTCTCTCTCTCTCTCTCTCTCTCTCTCTCTCTCTCTCTCTCTCTCTCTCTCTCTCTCTCTCTCTCTCTCTCTCTCTCTCCCTCTCTCCTGTTCCAAATGAGAAATGCTACAAATAGCTAGGCTTTCATAACCTATCGCACAAGACCGTTATGAATATAAATAGTATGATGAAACAGTTTTACACGGGAATTTAGAAAGATA
Organism: Octopus bimaculoides; assembly: GCF_001194135.2. Lineage (NCBI taxonomy): Eukaryota > Metazoa > Mollusca > Cephalopoda > Octopoda > Octopodidae > Octopus > Octopus bimaculoides. The sequence continues at coordinate 31,512,987 of NC_069000.1, read as the reverse complement.
TTGTATTAGATTTCCTATTATAACAAAACTATATCTAACAGGCATTTCTAGCAACATTGCCGGCAACAACAAATGGAATCTTCACAATATCATATTTTGGAAATGCGCACGAATTATTTTAAAGTCCACGGAATTTTGACATAAGTGGAAATTTCCATAGAAGTAGTGGCATTGACAGGGCCTCCATCTGAATAACTAGCCAAAACGGTTACGATTTGTCCAAACGCCCATCATTTGTCCTGTAATATCACTGTCAACTCAGATAAATCACACTAGCAAAAATAAATGTATAAACTAAGACTTGAAAAGCAACGGTGAAAAAATATCTCCCTTTTAAATGAACGATAATTCTTGAAAAAATCTCACTTCCTAAATATGATTTCTAAGACACAAGAACATCTTGGCAAGGAGTGTTTGGTAACAAGTTTGCTTTCCAGCCATGTAGCTCCGAGTTCAGCCCCACTGCATGGCACATTCCACTACAGCTTCAGACCGACCAAAGCCTTGTCATTTCATTTGGTAGACAGAAACTGAAAGAAACCCGTATATGTGTGCGTGTGTGTGTGTGGCTTTGTGTCTGTATTTGTCTTCCACCACAGCTTGACAACCGATGTTGATGTGTTTATGACCCCGTCTCTTATTGCTTCGATAAAAGATTTGAAGGTATAAGTCCCTTGTTTAAAAAACAAAATGAGCACTAGGATCGATTCATTCGACTAAAAATTCTTCAACGCGGTGCCCCAGCATGGCTGTGGCCTAATGACTGGAACAAGTGAAAGAATAAAAGAAAACTAGTATCACGTGTGGGAACTGAACCTGTATCAATTAATAGCGTAACTTCTTTCAGACTTTATAATCGTGAAATCGTCACATTTCCAATATAATGTTTTGCAAAACAAACGCAAGAAAAAGCTACGAAATACCCGAAACTGGGAAATCCCCGGAATACTGAAATACTGAAAATATTGATTATGCACTAGGAAGATATTTTATATAAGACAGTGAAGAGAAAATATCAGGAATTTAGTACTCATACGACTCTTTTTAAAAACAATTTTGCTTCTCAATTCAAGCAATTTTGGTGAAACACTTCAGTCAAAAAAGTGCGCCATATGAAAACACAATCATCTAACCAGAAATTTTCTGTTCGAACTCCTAAATGGCTCACCATTGCCTTAAATAGTAACATGTTGATTTCTGTTGTCAAATGCTTGAAACTGGCAGAATGGTCACAGCTTGAATATCTTTCATTAAAGGTCTACCTAAATTTGGTTAAGTTAAGCCTTAATTAGGGAAATAGCACAAAGTCTGTTTGGGGCTAAAATATATCTCATGTCAGCTACGCAGTTGACATGATCATTTCCAACATTTATGGGTAATTTTCGTTGCATTTTACAGCTACACAAACCAAATTGTAAATTTTCAGACGTAGCTGAATTTATAGGCAAACATGAAAACATTACTATGTACATAATTCGTTCTGGAAAATTGGAATCTTCAGGCAGACTAAAATGTGGTAAGTTAACAAGTTTCGGCAAATTAAGTCTACAAGCAGGAACATAAAGAATATAAATTATATTATTGCTGCCAAATTTCCAGTGGTGAAACGTTGATTTTTGGAATAACACAAATTCTCTCGGGAAATTTTCAAAGAATTTACTAACACACACACAGACACACACACACACACACACACACACACACACACACACACACACACACACACACACACACACACACACACACATAATTACATACGTGCATATATACGCAAAAATGTTAGATAACATCCCCTGGGTAAAAACGTCAATTTCTTGTAAATATTATCTGTTGAAAATCTGATATATTTTACGGTGCCAATGCCAAAACGCAGACACTTATCAAATGATTTGTGCCCTACCACATTAATTATTACATAAAATTCCCAAAGTAGTTACAATCGAAAGGAAAAAAATCTATTAGCGCCAACACATCTCCGCTCACTTCTAGAGGGTGCGACTACCTCTTGTTTTCATCGACAGTGCGAAACAATTCGGATATGTTCAATGGTGCGTGTGTGTGGGCGTATGAGCTTCTACATATATAAGTACGTGCTTTCTCCCGGACTATCTACTCCTTTCTCTTTTCGGTACTCTCTGGACTTGAGCTCTAATGTGGCCTCTTTGGCCACATTTAAAGCATCGTGGAACTCTGCCCTCAACGCATACTCTGAATACTATTTTTCCCAACGTCACCGTCTCCGACACATTTTTGCACCTGCTTCGCCTCCGCTTGTATGATGATTTCCAATATTTTTTCTCTATATCCTCCTTCCCCCGTCTCTGTGGCTTGGAGGACATCCACCTCCTGCTCACTACCAACGAGGACGGCTGCTGCAGCAACCCAAGCCAATTCTATATCGGGTAGGATTCCTTCTACCCCTACATTAGAAGTGTTTCTTCCAAAGTACGTGGGTAGAAGTACCACTTCCTCCGTTTTTACTATTGCACTCACCAGCCTTTTTGCCTCTTCTGCTGTCCTAAACTGGACAACCATTTCCTTTCGCTATGTAAGTCACTTCCTTCGAAAGCCCCTTCAGTGCTTTTTCTGCTTTTCCCATCTCCATTCGATCCACCTTCCTACTCCCCACTGCGTACACCTTGTAGGTAATGGTCTTCTTTTCCATATTTACCATAACCCTTTTCGGGGATAATAACTTTACGTCACCGCCCACCTTCTGTGTCATCTCACACAGCTCCTTCAGTCCGGCTAGGTCCATTTCCCTTTTCTTCAGCTCTGCAGCCTCAGCAAAACTCTTTACTCTTTCCAAATGCTCGTCCCTTCTATTTACCGCCTTAACGAGCTCCTCCTTTGCTGAGGACAGCTCATATTCGCTAAGGGCCGAATACATTCCTTTCCACTGGTACAGCACTCACCGACAAACCGCTGCCAAGCCGCTCAAAGAATTCCGTCTCTCGCGTTAAAAATCAACACAGTGAATAAACCGGTGCATGCGCTGGAGACAAGCTTATTAGCACACAGCTACGCCTGCGCCTATTGTTTTATATATATATATATATATATATATATATTTATTTATTTATCTATTTATTTACTTATACATATATACGCACACATGTATATACATAGATGTCAGCTGACCTGATGATGTGAAAAATTCTCTCCGAAAATAAAAAAAAGAAAGATGGCAATTACAAATAACAGCTTCGAAACATTCTGCTTTTATAGACAGATTATAATTCACATTTATATTAATAATAAATAAAACATTTCGCTTTGTAAGTACATGTCTTGGAGACATTCTGGTAATGATAACGCTTGCAGAAAAAGAAACCAACCACATAAACATACATTCCAAATAGAATTAATAAGCGGAAGATGAAAATTATACAAGACATTTCTCAAGGTCAAAAGTTGAAATTTTTCGTCTGCTATTCAACAATAGAGTGTTGTTTTTTTAGAACCCAACTCTTTCTTCAAAGGAGACATCAAACAAGTACGAACAGAAGCGGTCATAGATTCATGCTAACATACATACAATACATACATACATGCATATATACATGCATACATACATACATGCATACATAAATACATACATACATACCTACATACATACATACAGAACGATTTGATATTTTTCAAAAGAAGGATTCGCAAATGTTGAAGACTAACCTGAACAAGTACCCCGCCTACACACATACACTTATAAGTGTATGTTTGTACGTGTGCGTTTGTGTTTTTATGTGTGTGTGTTTGTGTGTATGTTTGTGCGTGTGCGCGCGCGTGCATGCACCTGCTCACTTGCATGTGTGTTCGTGTCTGTAAGCATACATTTCCTAATATGCATCTATTTATCTGTCTATCTATCTATCTATCTATCTATCTATTGTTCTATATCTAGATATATATATATATGTGTATGTGTGTGTGTGTAGGCACACACACACACTTTCATACTCACACGCACTCATATGTATATATATTACTACCTTTTCAGTGATTCATATTGTTTGTCTCTATTCATGTTTTATTGAAACCTCATAATGTAGACCAAACGAACGGATATCAGTATCTACCTACACAATATATGTATATATGTATGTATGTACATATATATAT
>NC_069000.1:31499997-31507930 GCF_001194135.2 Octopus bimaculoides | reverse complement strand
TATATATATATACATGTATGTATTTTTTATTTATTCATTCACTTGTTTCAATCATTTGACTGCAGCCATGCTGGAGCACCGGCTTGAAGGGCTGTGATAGAATAAATGGACCCCAGGGCTTATTTGTTTTAAGCCTAGTATTTATTCTATAGTTTCCCTGTCGCTGAATGGTGAAGTCACTGGAATGTAAACACACCAATACCGGTTGCCAAGCGATGATAGGGGTATAAAAGCGGACACAATAACACACACACCTGGATACATACATGCACACACACTCACACACACACACTCACACACACACACACATATATATATACAACGGACGTCTTTAAATTTTGTCTTCCAAATTCATTCACAAAGCCTTGGTTTACTCGTTACTATAGTGGAAGACAGTTGCTGGTGGGACTGAACTCGGAACCATGTGGTTGGGAAACGAGTATATTACCACACAGTCACGCTTGTACCTATACACACAACTACGCTGTGTGTATATATGTACACACACACACACACAGATATATATATACATACATACATTGCAACTCAAATCTTAATTTGTAGTGGATCTATTTTAGAACCCCAATTTATACTTGCTTGCTACTCTTGTTTCTTTAGAATTCGATAATATTCTTAACTTCTCTAATATATGAAGGCACGGTAAGGATGCAAAGTCCTTGCGTTTATTACTAGGTAGCATTAGATCACTGGAATAATTTTATAAACGTTAAAACCCTCAGCAGTGGATTTTAAATTTCTCATCTTAGTAATCTTTATGTACATGCATAATATATTTCATGAACCAGTATTTTGATATTCGTAGTCTACATTACTTGTTTTTAAGCTTTGAAAATGAATTCCCCTCCATTTCTTTGAATTTTTTTATAGAATTGCTAATATCAGCACTAATCAGCAAACAATTTCGCTTAAATTGTAATCAACTCTCTCATTTATTGAGAGATTCGAAGTGCGCGTTAGAAAGTCTCTAACTGAGGAGACATAATTATGTCGAAACAACGGTTGTCTCAGAAGCACTTGTACTAATGCATCGAGTGTGCTATGAACGCACGTTCATCGTAAAGGAGAAACTGTTCTTCTGTGACGAAATACAATGGCTGTTAGCATATTCACTGTTGTATTTGCCAGAATGTACTAAAAATAAATAAAATTGTAGTTTTACCAATTCATATTTGGCTACCTAGTTTCGCTTCTAATTCTGTATTATGCGATGTAATGGCTTTTCGTCCTTAAAATATGTGTAACCGAGAAGAATATGTTACTAATGTGTTTAATTCACAGAGCTTGCAATTTCCATGTTTCATTGTTATTTGTTTATTTGCATCGATTATCTGATGCATCCTCTTTGGCTTCCAAGCTTCTGGTTTTACGTATGCACGAGTCCTTCTTCATAAGTTTCCTTTAATAACGTATTGATCCATTCTAAAATCAAGGCTATTTGGTCAATGAATATGTGTATCTTTGCATGTTGGTCTGTCTAGTATCTGTTATAGCTTTCTGGGCGAAATCTCTTGTGGGCTGTTGGACAGATTGTCCAGTAATATTTTCGAGAAATCAATATTAACTTGTGCTTTATGTTTTTACATCGCATGGTGCTTTGTTTGAGTCTTCCTTCGTGGATTGAAATATGAGTTGTTCGACTCAGAAATCAATTATCTACAGATCTTTTATATCATCATCACTTAAAGCAGGAAGTGAGAAAAGTAAGTATGGTTTCAAAACGATACACTGGGGTGCCAATAAAAGAATCTATAATAAAATGCCTCAAAGTATAACAAACGTGTCTCTTACGTTTAAAAGGAAATCTATCCCCTGTCTACCTTGAACTCATACAAATTCTTTGTAATAATCTCATTTTAGCTTCTTGATTTTATGTGTCTTTTCACTCAGTTGTGTGAGAAAGCGGTGTTACATACACAGGTTTAATGCATTTTGTGTATAGTAGTAGTATGGAGAACAACTCACACCTTCGTCTGAGATAATTATCTCCCTGCACATGGATATCTAGTTAAAAAAAAAGAATTGCAATGAAGCTATGAAGAAATGAAGATAAGTAGAGAGGTAAGTTGGTCGGGAAAGTAGGTAGGTAGTTCTATGAACAATAGATGTATGAGTAAGTAGTTCGGGAGTTAAACAGATTGCACAATAACATCCCCGCACGTACAAAGAAACGTAGATCAATCGATCGATCGATCGATAGATAGATAGATAGATCTATATATACACACACAATCATGAATATATGTATATATGTATATGTATGTACATACAACTAGTGACAGAAATAATACAGAGATGTATAGACATAGACGACAACTATATGCATGAGACGACATACATAAAACATACACATTTGCACATACGTACATACATACACACATACATACATACATACATACATACATACATACATACAGGGTATTATGTACATACATACATACGTACGTACGTACATAATACCCTGTTGATGTTGAAATTCCAATGAAGGAGCCTTGGATCTAGGCTGGAAACCGGTTCCTTCACTATTGGCAAGAAGTCTTGAAATAAACTGAATAATAACACACACACACCCACACACACACACACACACACACACACACGCACACACGCACACACAAACACATACATACATACATACATACATACATACATACATACATAGAGACAATGTAGATTATGTCATATTTCGGTGGAAGACATCTCACGTGTGATTAGCAACTGCCCAAAAATCGCATCAAGGTACAAGCTTCCTCTCCTACACGAAGTTGTCGCTAAAACAATATATTTTAACTTCTTCCCACAGGGGGAGGTGGTCTCCATTTTTCTATATATTATCAGCCGTATCCGATTTATCAATATCTCCCCCGTGTCACAGCTTTTCCTTGTTCTTCTACCCTTATTTTGATGGTAGCTACAGCAAAGTAAAGAAAGACCCCACTTTGAAAACAGAGAGGAATTTGTCACAGATCTTGATCAAGAACAAGGATCACTTTTACACCAATGAAGTATAGACAACTGACTCAACACTACAGTAAACTACCACACATGCACGGTCTTCCTAAGATTCACAAGGATGGTATTCATTAAGACCTATAGTGAGCTGAATGAACAGCATATAGGAACCGGTATTAAAGAAGGATAGGAGAATATTAGATTTATAAGCCCTAAAATTCACTCCATAATTTTCAGAAAACGTAATCAACGAAATTACATATTACAAATAATATTTGTAAGTGGAGTACTAAAAACAGGCAATACGTTTTTCAAGTTTAAAATATGACCTTTTTTCAGTAATGTATGTCCAAAAGATGGAGCTTTGTATTTTTGTTAGAAATCAGCTCCTTTCTCAGAAGAATCAAAATAATTAAAAAGAGAAGAGAACATATGGATTGCCATATCTTGTCAGATGAGAGCCGTCTCACATTCGGCCTTTATGAATCAGAAAAGATCTGTAACTAATGATAATTAGGAAGTGACTCCTTGCTTCCCACAAGTCCAGAATTCCCAAAATGGAGATTCGCCACCGGAAACAATTTAATGTTATGCCTAGAACATGCATGCATACATACGTGAACACATAATACATACACACATGCATACACCAAATGTGGATTAACAGTTAGACAGATATACAGAAGTATTTAAAACCAAAGAAGTTCACAAATGTTATTTCCTGCATCGTTAATGTTATGACGTTGAAAATATTTTGCATCTGTGGATGGGTAGCCATTTTGGTATGCTTACCTCAATACGAGAGAGATGTAAAAGTATACTATTGCAGCAGTAAACGAATTAGACTGCGGCCAAATAAGCTGTTCAATGGCTGATACGTAATACATACATTCATAAATATATACACATGCATATACGAATGCATGCATACGCACACACGCGCACACACATCCATATATATAATAAAGGTGGGTTATTCGCAGTGTTAGTGACGTCTGTATGACGTGTGTGTGTTTCTATGTCTTTGTGTATGCGTGTGAATGTATATATGTCTGCGTGCATATTTGTGCGCACGCGTGTGTACGTGTATTTAATAAGGATCGTACTGATCCACATTCTTAGACTCACACGTTATACACATGGTAAAAAGTATTCTGCTGAACCTGCAGTTGATCATAAAATGTGTATAGCTCGTAAGTGTAATATTTGACAAGTATGTATATATGACATATGAATTATAAAAGATGGTATATAAACTTAAACATAGATATATTTGACGAAGAATTAACATAGTCTGAAATAGATCTTTACAACCGTTTCAAATTAGCAGCGATCGGTTGATGCAATTATGTTTATTATGCATGCATATGCATCCTGTGGCAATAATACACATCAGCCATATAGAAATTAACAATGCATAAAGTTGCTGTATGTATTCTTTGTTGCTTATACATATATTTATATGTGTGTATTAGCATTTTATAAGCTACACACATATTGAATCATATGCATTCAAAACTATTCCATTATCAGTAAAATGTTCAGATCTACAATTTTAGTCAGAATTTCTATGTGATACATAGTTAGTACATACACACACTACACACACGAACACACACATACACACATATATGTATGGATGGATGTATATGTATGTGTGTGTGTGTGTGTGTGTGTCTGTGTGTATGTGAACATAATGGTTTGGCTATCAATTTCTGTATATTCACTGTATGTTTAGATTTCTTTTCCTTTTTGCTTTTCATTCTTTTTTTACTTTCTATAATTCGTAATCCTTTTCACTTGTTATTATGTGTATGCTGGATATAATGTGTGCGTATTATTTTGATGTGTTGTTCTTCTGTAAAATGCTCTCTTGCAATTTTGATATAAATCATTAGACGATAACAGTATGCGGTGGGCATTTCATCAAAATCTCGTGCTACATTAGTTTCTCAGCATGGTCGCATTAAGCACATAGTACGACATTCTTTATATATCCTCGTCCGTCGGATATTGAATTTATTACCGTTTGTTTTAGAATTGAATATAATTGATCGTTTTCTGAATTGTGATGATTTACTAAATATATTTCCTTTCGGTTTGAGTTTATCCCACTGTTGAATTCATTGCTTTTGCATATATTTCATATTACTTGATATAAAATGAGTATATCTTTCAAGTACTGCCAATTTTTTTCTGCATTACTTCAATTTATTTATTTATTTTCTGTTAGAAGTATAGTTTCGAGGATTTATTTCTATTTTGAGGACGTTGTTCCTCTTTAAATATTCAGTTATGGGCTGAATAATGGTATAAACGATTGACTTTGACCATTGTATTAATGTTGGTGGCATTTCAAAGTTGAACGATCTGCTGGCTCGTGATATTCTCAGCATTGCATTTTACGAACCAGTTATTTACTGGAAATTATATCAACGATTGTTTCCCTTCCCTCAAATTACTGACCGTGTACCTTTTGGTAAATTTGTTCACCAACAGAATGGTGCTTGTCGTCGGTAATGTGATAGAAGAGGCTCAAACATAAACGTTCTTCTCAGTAGACCTATCCGCCATTTCCTCCGCCTTGTGCGATAGACCGTAGAATATGTAGGATATAGATTTGGCTTTAACTGAGTGCTGATCAATTTGAATCAATCTAAATCTTTCGACACAGTATCGCCACATGTAGCAGTAAAGGTTATTGAAGGACCTTCTCCTCACAAGACCCTACGATACAATACGGAAATTCCTAGTCCTGTAGCAATACCAGATGTTGCTCAGGAGATGTCGGGAAAAATTGACTCGTATTGAGTTCCACAATATAATTAGGAAGCCGAGGTAACGCTCCTTCCGTAATACCCAACATTGACAGAGAGGAGGAAAAGGAAGAAGAAAGCGGGAGACAAGACTAACAACAATTTCCGGAGTATAAGCTGCTGTAGTATCACCGGCCGTACCCCAGGAAGGGGATTTCGTATTTCCGTTGGTCATGAACACCAAATAAAAACAAACCTCTACTCACTGCACTGATCACAACAATCCATCATCTTGCGACAATAGAAATGGGCTGGAACTTGAGTGGAAAGAAAAATCACCGGATATAAAGAAGGAAAGAAAGAAGAGGCCGGACAGAAGCCTCTGAAGCAAAGGACAACAGCATCAACGATTACTTGAGAATCAATCATTCGAGAAACGAACTACTTTCTCGTGAAACTAATAATACAGATGTGAGATAAAAAATAAATATAATCTCGAGAGACTTTTAGTGAAAAATATCTAAGTATGATGGTCAGTTGAAATGTGAATATTCGAAAGACGTGGGCGGGTGGCAAATTGTTCCATTCTGTAAATAACAAAACAAAATAAGCAAAACAAAAATGTTTGCACCAAGTTCCAGCATGAACAAGCGGAAAAGTGACATACTTTAATCCGAAATAAGTAGTGATTTCTAACCCGTGTATGGAGGAGATAAGCGAATGTTTCTTGATATACTTTTATTTTATTTATTGTTTCTTTATAGTGGGAAATGCTAATAAACACTAATATAAGTAAGAACAGGAGCAGCAATGATAGCTAAGGTAATAACAGCGTAAAAAACCTCATCAGGGAAACATCTATCTATATTAACCAAGGAGCACCACAGATCCTGGATCACCGGAAAATTCTGAGGTAAAGCTGGGAAGTGTCCACCTACCATCCGTTTTCCCTATTCTACAGTGACCTGCTTCTAAAAGGTCCATTCAAACGGGTCACATTCGTCTAAATGTATGGGGTGAGTGGGGAGCAGCACCTCTTTATCAATGCTCGGACAACTGATATGCTAAGTGTGGAACAATGGATCACCGAAACAGGAAAGAGGCAATGGACTTTACTGCCGCTGACACCATCGCTGCAAGAACACCTGACCCTGTTCAGAAAGATTCTTGTTGATTTTCTTTTGGAATAATTAGTGCTTTTAAAAGCATGGTATTGTTCTGAATACTTTTTGCCCGTGTGGTCAATAAATCCTCCCCTTCATTACCCTTATTCCAGCGTTGTTGTTGTTATTATTATTATTATTATTAATTAATTTATTTATTTAACTAATTAATTAGTTAATTAATTAATTAATTAATTAACGAGCTAATTATTTAGTATTAAACTGCTCTGAAGTCTGAATTTCTACTACAATTCTAAAGGAAGAAGTGAAGAAAGCGGTTAAGCTCCGGGAAATACAGCGGACTGATTTCATATATTACCTAATGATTATATTATTGTTTGCTGGTGCTATGGCTACTGCTGTACTTGTTGCTGATGTTGATATTGTTTTTCAGACTCTAATTAAAATGCTGTATGATGTATTTGCTTTGTTGTTAGAACTGATAATAACGATTATATAATAAAGATTTATAATGTTATAAATGATATATTATATACAGATGCGAAGTGATTATACACGTATATCTAGAGGTGATGTAAGTCTTAGCTATTCGAATGTAATTTAATCCCGTAATAGCAAAGTTGAGTTTTAAACGAATACAGAAAGAGATACAGGCAGACAGACAGAGACGGGGACGGACGAGGGAGAAAAGGGAAGGGAGAAAGTAATGGAAGAGAGACGGGCAGAGGAAGGGAGAGAGGGAGAAAGGAATAGGAGACGAAAAGAGAGAGCGAGAGAATTGTATAACCTACAAGTATGCGAACTCTTTCTCTTTCTCTTTTATTTGTTTCAGTCATTTCAATGCGGCCATGCTGGAGCACCGCCTTTAGTCGAGCAAATCGACCCTAGGTCTTATACTTTGTAAGCCTAGTACTTATTGTATCGAACTATTTTGCCAAACCGCTAAGTTACGGGGACGTAAACACACCAGCATTGGTTGTCAAGCGATGTTGGGGGGACAAACACAGGCACACAAACACACACACACACACACTAACACACACACACACACATACACACACACACACACACACACACACATAT
>NC_069000.1:31497258-31499795 GCF_001194135.2 Octopus bimaculoides | reverse complement strand
ATATATACGACAGGCTTCTTTCAGTTTCTGTCTACCAAATCCACTCACAAGGCTTTGGTCGGCCCCGAGGCTATAGTAGAAGTCACTTGCCCAAGGTGCCACGCAGTGGGAATGAACCCGGAACCATGTGGCTGGTAAGCAAGGTACTTACCACACACCCACTCATACGCCTACTTACAAATTTTGGCACAAGACCAGCAAGTCCGTGATCAAATGGTACTTATTTTATCGATCCCAGAAGGATGAAAGATAAAGTTGACCTCGGCAGAATTTGAACTCAGAATGTGTAGATGAATGAAATGCAGCGAAGCATTTTGCCCGGCGTGCTGACGATTCTACCAGCTCGCCGCCTTCGCAAACTTTTAATATTGATGTATATTCAATAAATGAGTGTATACATCTAGCACCGTAAATGTGTAGCGTTGTTGCCTACCGCTCTACAATAATGGTATGTATGTATATAATATAGCTATAATCATGCATAGAACTTAGACTATGAAAATTACTTTAAATATTAAAGCTAATGAAGGGGGTGAACGGGCAGAATTGTTAGCGGCAAAATGCTTAGATGTATTTTGTCCGTCTCCACGTTCTGAGCTCAAACTCCACTGAGGTCAATTTGTCTTTTATTGTTCCTCGATCGATGAAATAAGTAACAGTTGAGCACTGGAGTCGATGCAATCGAATTAAAGCCTTCGCCGAAATTGTTGGCCTTGCGCCAAAATTTTACACCAGCATTAGCGGCAGCGAGCTGGCAGAATCGCAGCAAGCCGGAAAAATTGCTTAGCAGCATTTCATCCGTCTTTAATGTTCTGTATTCAAATTCTTCCGTTGCAGAATTTGCCTTTCATCCTTCTGGATTTATTAAAATATGTACCAGTTGAATACTGTGGATGTAATCGATTTACACGTTCTCTAAAATGGCTGGTAACACTACAAATCTACTTACTGGAACTCAACTAATTCTATGATACTATCGCTTGCAGAGCGTGCTTCACACTCGATCTGTCAGAATCGCTAGGCTAGTTATTGAAGTGTGTGTGTGTGTGTGTGTGTGTGTGTGTGTGTGTGTGTGTGTGTGTGTGTGTGTGTGTGTGTGCGTGTGTGTGTGTGTCTGTGTGTGCGTGTGTGTGTATGTCCCCTTTCACTCTCCACACACAACTGAAGCTCATAGAGCCAACCCCACTTCAATGGCTTCTGTTTGGCTTCTCTACAACAGAAATTACTGTCTTGTGTATTTAGACATTCTCATCCACATTTACAAACTGAATACCGCTTACACTACACGGTAACTCCTGCAAGTCCATTATCCAGACACTGATGAATTAGCCACCTATAAGCTTTATCAACCACTTGTATTTTCGAGCGGTGACTTCACGAACATATTATTGTGATGTGTGGCGATGGAGTTCTCGTTTACCCGTACTCTGTCAAGTCTGGGCGGTCCAGATATTTGTTTTGTACCCATACTCTTTCTATTATTTATGTTTATGCAGTGTAGACACAGTTCGATTTGAATGTAACTTGACCTGAGACAGAGTGCAGTGTAAAGTCAAAATGTCAGGTGGATTAAGAACTGTTTACTGATTAACTGATTGTCAGTTGCCGATGCAGAATCATTCTTGTCATTGTTGCACTCTGATTAACTCAGGTTAATACAGTAAAATGAAATCTGGTTGAGTATGAATTCGTACAATACCTAACACTGATATGCCTGAATTTACGAGGCATACATGATGCGTTAGCTTTCTTAAATGCCTTCAATGTATCAAACATGAAATAGTAATTCCAGAGCATATGTCACTGCAATTATCTTCACCATTTGATCAACATACCAACAACAGAACACTGACAATTCTTACCATTGGAAACATGAAACAAATAATTAAGTAAACCGTTCTTTACAAATCACGTTATTAAGAGACTGTAAACGTATCATTAAATTATTCAGTCATATAATCAAAAATATTTTCTATCATACAAATTTTAATCCACAACTTATGAACATGGTAATAACACACCGTTAACACATTGAAAACAACTTAATAATATGTTATTAAGTACTACTATAGTGATGTACAAATAGTACGAAACAACACCAACACATAACCATATAACCATAATCACTAAAACAAATACATTATGCGCTCATATAAAAGCAAGTAGATTCTGATACGTGGTGCGTAGATATGCTAGAATAGTAGCCAAATCTCACTCAATCTACACTTCAATTTTGAACTTAAAAATACACAGATAATATAGTTCGATACATAATAATTTGATATATATATATATATATATATATCTTTTACTCTTTTACTTGTTTCAGTCTTTTGACTGTGGCCATGCTGGAGCACCGCCTTTGGTCAAGCAAATCGACCCCAAGACTTATTCTTTAGAAGCCTAGTACTTATTCTATGGGTCTCTTTTGCCGAACCGCTAAGTTACGGGGACCTAAACACACCAGCATCGGTTGTCAAGCGATGTTGTGGGGACAAACACAGACACACAAACACATACGTATATATATATATATA
>NC_069000.1:31495104-31496704 GCF_001194135.2 Octopus bimaculoides | reverse complement strand
ATATATATATATATATATATATACACAAGGTGTTCATAAATTGTCTTTACATATATGAATTAGATGTGTTGCGTGAAACTAAATGACCCCGCGTTGAAGTATTCTGATGCTTCTTATAAAAGGTCATTTGCTAAAAGACTGATAAGTTATCCGTACTTTTCATTTTTCTTTCCTCTGAAATTAAAACAATTGTGAAGGTAATTTATGAACAACGTGTATGTAGGCAAATGTTCAAGTCTTGAATACTTGAATAACTATTATCATGTTGTTATCATGATGAATTAAGATTGATCTTTGGCAAAATAACCATATTAACAACAGCAACAAACCCTCTTAACAACACATTGCTAACTTAGAAATGTCCCCTTCCGCTAGATACCATAATGATAAAGAAGGGATATTCCGCGTGAATTAGCACACGAACATAACAACCAAAAACACACCATAATGTAAAGCTCTGTTGTTACTATGTAATATGCTGTGGTATATCAACATTGGAGAAGTTACTACGTAGTTGCTTGACCCGCTAAAAATAAATTACGCCCTAGTGATTTATATAAGATAAGATACCAAAGGTAATAAGGATTTCTAATTTAAGCACAAGGCTACCAATGTGGGCCGAGAGGACATTCGATTAAGTTTATCCGAGTACTTGACTGGTACTTTATTTTAACGAACCTGGAAGGATGAGAAATGAAGCTGACCACGATGTGATTTGAACTTGGAGAATAAAGAAACGGAATAAAACCGATACACTAACGCGTTTTCCAAACCACTACCACTTCCCCTGGACGGTAAGTCAACCATACCAAGATGATGCAGGGTGATCACGAGAGAAATGTCTCTGATCATAAAGTTTGCTTCACCAGTTGTGAGCAAGAACGCGTTAGATAATATCAAGCTTGTATTTATACACCGAAACACATCCACAATACAATGCTAACTGCCCACCGGTTGTATTCAGTTGGTGATGTGCAATCTGTAGGTTGGTTTTGGTGCGTTCATGACATGTGATGAGCAGCACACCAACACACTTCACGATTGTCACAGTATCACTACCGAAAACCACTGGTCACTATCTACAACGTCATCACACATATACACAATCAAAGTAAGGGCTGGCGTTTCATCAATCTGATTGGCAATTTACTAGGAGACGGAGACCGATAACAGCATTTTCCGTACAGAATCTCCAAGCTTATCCTACACTTGACCCGGGTTGGGAAATTTCAGCACAAGGCCAGCAATTCTGAGGTACAAAGGCCACACACCTGCGCCTATATAAATGTGAGTGCGTGTGCGTGAGTGTGCGTGAGTGTGCGTGAGAGTGTGTGTATGTGTGTGTGCGTGTGTGTGCGTGTGTGTTTGTGTTTGTGTGTGTGTGTGTGTGTGTGCATGCGGGAGACGTCTTTCAGTTTCTGTCTACCAAATCCGCTCACAAGGCTTCGTTCTGCCTGAGGCTATAGTAGAAGACACTTGACCCAAATGGTACGCAATAGGACTGAACCCGGAACCATGTGATTGAGAAGGAAATTTCACACCACACAGCCACAGCTTTGCCTCTCTCTCTATCTCTCTCTCTCTCTCTCTCTCTCTCTCT
>NC_069000.1:31490922-31493422 GCF_001194135.2 Octopus bimaculoides | reverse complement strand
CATCATTGTTTTGTCTTGGTATAAAAGATAACTTACAACAGATATTCTGCTGAATACCACAGATCTGCTTGTCAGATTAACCAGTTAATCATGTCCCTTAGTGGCTGACAATATGTGCATCTCTGATCACGAGCAGAAGTATTTCGGGAGCCTCATAGTCATGTGTTGAGGGGATTTCTTTGGGGTTTGGATAATTCACCTTTGGATACATGGCTGTTTCGTTCAACATCCTAAAACACAACCCTGATTCAGGGACCTTTTGAGCAGAATGGGCTACTCGACCTGAAGAAGATTCTATCTGGGCCCCACCTGTGAGGTCATACGCTGTTTATCTTGATATGATATCACCATGTCGCGCACATATGCTTGTGATGCATGTACCTGGTATAACCTTATCGGACGGGTAGTCATGACGGGTATATTGGGTTTTATATATTTTCCCCAGTGTCACTTTGAGCATGCAACGCTCTCTCAATAATAATAATAATAATAATAATAATAATAATAATAATAATAATAATAAATGGTGTAGTTCTATATTTAACAGATGATGAATTATGTACATTATTTACATTATTTACAATTGACGGATATACGCCATATGCCCGTGGATACCAAGACCAGAGAAATGTTGACGGTACATGGAGCCTTCCACCCTAAAAGTGACAACGACAGGCTGTGCTTGTTTAAAAGAAGAGGTGGGAGAGATCTGATCAGTTGCCAGGACTGTATGGAAGCAGAGAAAAACAGCTTAGGGTGGTATATAAAAAAATGCCTTCGAACCACTATTGAAACACAAGAACACCGGCGTCTCCAAAACTGAAACTTTTGCAATGTAAGTAAAATTTGAACGAGATATGAACAAAAAAAGAAAGAAGCATGGAAGGAAAAGAAAAGTATGGTCAGTTTGCAAGAGATATGAACTCCAAGATATGGAGGACCTGTGACTATCGATCAGAAGGATTGACCTGAAGATTGAGACAGAAGCACTCATGTGTGCATCTCAGGAACATGCTTTAAGGACCAACTATATGAAGTGCAGAATAGACAACGCTACCGAGAGCGACAAACGCAGAACGTGTTTTAAGAGAGGTGAAACGGTATGGCACGTCATAAGCGAATGCCCGAAATTGGCACAACTCGAATACAAATGACGCCATGACAGTGTGGCAAGAATGATCCATTGGGAGCTCTTTGGAAGTCACCGCCTACAAAGAGCAAAAACGTGGTATGAGCAAACTCCAGAAGCAGCCACCGAAAAAGAGAATTGCAAAATCCTGTTGGATGCAATGATCCAGTGCGATCAGCCGGCCAGACAACAGAAAACAGACATTGTTATGGTGAATAGAAAATAAAGAACATGTATATTAATCGACATAGCATGCCTCGGTGACAACAGAATCATTGTGAAAGAAGAAAAAAGAAACAACTAAGAAGATATAAAAAGGGAAATTGTTTTTTCTTATATGTACATGTTTAGCTGTACCGGTATCTACATGCACAAACCATTATATATAACTATGTAAGACCCAAAATTGATTTTTGAGTAAGCATATTCATCTACATGTAATGCCAATATTTTTGATTTTTGCAATCTCCTAATCTATCATCTCGCCTATACTAGTCAATTTTGAAAATGTTTATTTTCTCTTAAATTATTCTCAAATCTTTTCGATATATTAATTTTTCTATATACCCTTCCATAGATGATTTACAGTTTTAGCAGCGGACATTGTAGGTAAAATACCCCCACATCTTCATATTTTATTTATTATTGTTATAATTTTTATATATTTTAATATCATTTTATTAACCGCCTGTTAGTATCCACTATGTTATTGCTTAAATTACTTTCTGTAATACCTACTTATCTCCAATAATTCTGATATATTATTTACATAAAACATTCTATTATATAATTTATATACCACTAACCATTTATAATTGCTTTTAAACATCTTTTTCTATTTATAAATAAGCCGTATTGATTATTACTTATTGAATATAAATTTCAGTCTCCAGTATTTAAAATTCCGTGCTTCCTTATTTCGATATTGCTTTTCCAACCACACTTGCTTCTTAATTCTTAAATGGGACTTTTAAATTAGCTCCTTTATGCTTATCTATTGAGAGAAAGATATCTATATTTCTATACTACATATATCATCACCTGACCGTTAACCGATAGTTGTGTTTTAAATAAACATTACTCCAAGAATAATTACACATTACAAAAATTAGTGAGAACACCATATTCATGTAAATCTAAAGTCCATCTTTTTTCTTCACATTGTTTTTATTATTGTTTTCTTATTGTGCTACTGATGAGTACTTCTTGAGAACTCAGATTCTTGAAATGAATTTATTGCCATTCTGTACGAAACGATCGTATAGCGAAATGAATAAACAATATTTTATTCCATAATGACAACTAATCTCCTTAAATTTTACGAAAAATATGATTCGTTCTATAACCTTCAATCATACACTTAATATACTT
>NC_069000.1:31486626-31490805 GCF_001194135.2 Octopus bimaculoides | reverse complement strand
ATATATATATATATATATATAGCGACACAACAGAAAAAGAGAGTGACAATATATATTCATGTACGTGTGTGTATGTATGGTTTCACAGGCGTAGTTGTGGGGCAAGAAGCTTGCTTTTCAGCCAAAAGGTTCTGGGTACAGTCCCACTGCGTGTCACGTTGGGCGGCTGTGTTCTATTATAGCCTCGGGCCGACCTAAGACTTGTGAGTAGATCTGGTAGACGGAAACTGAAAGAAGCCCGTCGTATATGTGTGTGTGCTTGTGTGTGCGTGTGCGTGCGTGTGTGCACGCGTGTGTGTATTTTTGTGTATGTGCCTGTCCTCACTAACGCTTGACAACCGGTATTGTTTTGTTTACGTCCCCGTAACTCATGGGTTCGGCAAACGAGGACAATAGACTAAGTTCTAGGCTTAAAAAGCAAATCCTTGTGTTGATTTCTTCGATTAAAAACCTTCAAATGGGTACCTCAGTAAAGTCGTAGTCAAATAACTGAAGCAGATAAAAGATAGAAATTAAAAACATACACTTAAAATTTGTGACACGCCTTTAATTTTATCTACGAATCTTTTGAACTTACACGCACATAGTACATATATATACACTCTCTCACACACACATATACACTGACGTTTACACAAACGTATGTATATATGTATATTTGTATATATGTATGTATGTATGTATTATGTAGGTATGTATGTAGGTATGTAGGTATGTATGTAGGTATGTAGGTATGTAGGTATGTATGTATGTATGTATGTATGTATGTATGTATGTATGTACGAACGTTTGCTGAGATTGTTAACTCTGCTGCTACTGCAGTTGGTTCGGCAGAACAATAGAAACAATTTCCAAAACAACGGCACTTAAGATAACATCATATCCGAAATAAGTAGAAAAACAAATATCCTGATTCAACAAATTTTTGCATGACAACGGTATAACACAACAGTAAATTCATGCCTGGCTCAACACAACACCAATTCGATGCAAATGAAGCAATGAGAAGACCTGTACGTAGTCGCAGGAAAGCGCTAGAACTACCTAGAACCATCTAGTATATTATACACTACTTTCTTAGAGAGCAACATATTGGAACAAAAAACGTGATAGTCACGGTGGGAATACACTTCTTAACTTTTAACACAATTAGTATAATAAAAATTGGATTTGTGGTGCGCACAGCTTTCAACCTCCCTCACTGGTCGTGGTGCTGCCAAGTAGAGCGGATCTCCTATTGCCACTGGAATATAAAGCTGTAGCGTCAGGGTCAGACTTGGCCTGGAGCAAAGTTAAAGTGACAATGAAAAAATTAACTATAACAGTTAGAACAGTCGATATTAAGCGCAACAACAACCCACAGAGTAAACTTAGCAGCACAATGATCGACAATCGCGCAACACAGCAATAGTATGGGAAACGATGAATGTTGAAATGTTGTGACGCTCATAGCGTGTCATCTCTCAACGTTTTATATTCTTTGTTTTCGTTAGCAATTAATTTCACTACTGCCTACGCTTTCAACCATGCATATACACATGTACAAGCACTCATATAAAACACATACACGCCTGCAAATATAGACTCGCGTGTGTGTGTACAAATATATATGTATATGTATATACATGTATATACATACATATATATATATATATGTGTGTGTGTGTGTGTGTGTGTGTGTGTGTGTGTGTGTGTGGATATATATATATATATATATAATTCCGTAGAAAACAAAGGCGCACACGCGCGGATCTAGTACTGTATTAACAGCGCTACTTCAATGCTATTCACAGTATATCTTATCATTTAATTATATTTAAATCATTATGGAAATGGAGTGTCCATTAAGTCGGACAATTTGTCATTGATTGAATCAATTCTGATACTGAGAACTGCTTGATATTTATTGCCGTAATATCTGCAAGTGTAGGTGGTTGCGGTAATGGTGGAGTAGTAGGTGAGAACAATAGTAATAGTGATGGTTTTGATAAAACGGTCGGTGGTGTCCGTAATGCAGATGACAAGGGCGATGTGCATCGTGGTGTTCATGATAGTGACGGCGTTGATGTTTGTGTCTTTAGTAAAAATGATGATCATAGCTGTAATATAAGCGATGGCTCTATCAGAGATATAAAATAAA
The DNA here is from genome assembly GCF_001194135.2 of Octopus bimaculoides. Classification (NCBI taxonomy): domain Eukaryota; kingdom Metazoa; phylum Mollusca; class Cephalopoda; order Octopoda; family Octopodidae; genus Octopus; species Octopus bimaculoides. The sequence continues at coordinate 31,488,665 of NC_069000.1, read as the reverse complement.
GATAATAATAGGGATGGGACGGTGATGATTATGGCGACCATATGTGTGGTCGTGGTGATGCTGAGAAAAGGCAGATGCAAGGGTTATTTTCCATGATAATGATGGAGATACTTGTCGCTATAGTGATCGACATGGCTGCGTTGTTGGCCAATGACCGAGCGACGATTTCGTCAGTACTTTTAGAGGGCGGGGGTTGTTGATAATGATGGCACGGGTTTGCCATCTGCTCTCGTTTGTTAATTGTGAAATTGCATGGAGAACAGATTGTTGCAGAGCTAGTTTTGTTCATATATATATATAGAGAGAGAGAGAGAGAGAAATATTACATTTCTAAATCTATCAGATTTATACAGTAGCAGCACGTTAAAGTGATTACATGAAAAGGACAAAAAGAAAGAATGCTACTGCTATTTAGCCCTAGGAAACACCGTTTCCAGGTGCCCATGACACACTTTCTATGTCCTTAGAGAGAGAGAGAGAGAGAGAGAGAGAGAGAGAGAGAGAGAGAGGAAGAGAGAGAGAGTGAGTGAGAGAGAGAGAGAGAGACAGACAGAGACAGACAGACAGACAGACAGACAGACAGACAGATAAATAGATAGATAGATAAAGTGATTGAGTGATTGATTTGATTATTGATTGTAAAAGAGATAGAAAAATGTTCATCTAGTGATTTATTTTAGTCCTAGAAGTATGGTTAGGAAATACACATGCAAGCGGTAGCATTTTCATCCCAACACATTTGGTTTTGTGTTCAAATATAATAAAAATAGTTTTACATTAATATAATGGGTTACTCTCCACATTTGTGGAGTACAAATTTATTGTTCTTACACAGTAATATAGTTGACAGTGACTTTGAAGTGTCGGCCAGATAAGCCATCTTTGAACTACGATGCATTAGAGTTAGTCTTGACTTTATATAGTCTCTACTGAGTTAAGATCACCTTTGTGTATTCGAGAAGGGTGGTAATTAGATTTTTCTGGTTAAACTCCCAAAATAAGTCTATATTTCTCTTTTGTAAGGCTGGCATGAGGTGGACTACTTCTTTTTATACGATTGTTATTAATGGATTCAATCCTTCTGCCTTGACAATATAAAGGTCAAAGTTACAGAGTCTAGTATTTAAGCTCTTAGTAATTCGGTATGTCAATTTTTTTTCCAAAAAGAATGTAGGAAGGCGGTAAGTTTAAATAGGTACTGTCTTAACTTGTTATTTAGGGTAATACCTGTTTTTATTTGTAATTCTGAGGTTATTAGCGAGGCTTATCATTGGCTTTGGTGGTATAGAAAATTGTTTCTTTTGTGATTTAATGTTCACAAAGGTATTTCAGTAAATGCTGTATGCTTATATGTTTCTCTCTATATTTAATTAGCATGTAGTGATTCTAAGCTGCCTGTTTTGCGAAGGTGGAGTATTTTTGACGTTTATTTATACAATTTCTTCAAATTCTGTATTAGATATATGCTGAAGTGGGGCTTATATAGACGGTGTGTATATATTTATATATGAAAATGAGAACAAAAATAGAATTTGAGAAATGATAAAGGAAAGGGTTCTTTCAGCTTGCTTACATAGAAATATACCTTTTATGTGTATGTAGGTTTGAGTAGTTATATCACAAAATCTTTTTGGCGGGGGGGGGGGATTTTATTCGGAGACAGGAAGACATTTACAGAATTTATAGAGTACTTGTTTAACGTAAAGGCGTAAAGCTGAAATAGTGATTTTTTAAAAAAAATTATATAATGGAGATGGTTCCTGGTCCAGAGGGACGGTGAGATATTGACAAATTTAATCTCTACAGAGACTCCAAAGCGGGCGATACAGCTGAGCGCTTTTATATGTGCGAAATCAACATTCACTCTCTGACCAGCCATAACAAACAACCTTCTAAATGTTACGACCCTGTTTCAGAGAGTGCTTCTTTCCGGATGTACGCACTATTGACCGATATTGATATATATGAATGTATGTAGTATGTATATAATGAATATATATATATATATATATATATATATATATATATATATATATATA
>NC_069000.1:31484480-31486325 GCF_001194135.2 Octopus bimaculoides | reverse complement strand
ATATATAAGCCACAAACAGATTGGTCGAAATACAGTTAGAACTCACCAAACCAAGGCATTTAAGCTTCATGCCGGTTGGGAAAAACACGGTTCGTAAGATTCAGCCTGGTATGTATATAATATACGTGTGTGTGTGTGTGTGTGTGTGTGTGTGTGTGTGTGTGTGTGTACATACACACACAAACACATACATTACAGCAATAGGTGAATGACATATACATATCTTCTGAAATAATGTAACTTTCAGGGTTAACAGGTACTGATTTTATTCCTCACACTCTTAATAAACTATCGTAGCGTACCTGGCCTTTTTCTTTCGTTCATAGAATTTCCTGTAATACTGTGGTACAACATTCCAAACAGCATATCTCATACATATCAGAATTATTAGGGTTAAATTAATTCTGTTACTTGTTTAGGAAAATATTCTGAAAGGATCTTGCCCTGGATACTGATGTCAGTCCCATGTACGTTTAAACTTGGGATATAATTAAATGGTTTTGTTGTATTCAGTTATTCTGTATTTCTCAAGGGGGAACAAGGTTCAGGCATCACTTATATAATAACGATGCGAACGTTATGAATCGGCTTGTTGGAGGTGATGGACAGATAGATAGATAGATAGATAGATAGATAGATAGATAGATAGATAGATAGATAGATAGATAGATAGATAGAGAACATAAAAACAAGTACGACAGAGTAAGTGAGAGAAATTGTGCGCTTGTGGTGGTAGAAGAAATAAAAGATAAAAATTATTTGATGAAAAATTTCCTAAATAATATAATGCTACCGGCGTACATTTAAAATCAAATCAACGTTAAGAACAGTTTAATTTCTATACAATTTGGATATAATTATAGAATGTATAAATACAACCCATTGCTTTCAGCTGCAGATTTATGTATGCATGTCCTCAGTCCAGCTCAGGCAAATAAGATATCGGTATTCATACACGATACTTAGGCTCATTCATTTCTTCTCTCTTTCTATCTCTCTCATATACACGTGTATATACATATATATATATATACATACATGTGTGCGCATATAGGTGAGTTTGTGTGCGTGTATGTGTGTACATGTATGTACATATATATATATATATATATGCGTGTGTGTGTGTGTGTGTGTGTGTGTGTGTGTGTGTGTGTGTGTGTGTGTGTGTGTGTGTGTGTACGAGTGTGTGGGAATGTGCTTTTTTATGTGCACTGGTATATGCATATACATAATCGCAATTACATCCAAGGAAAAGAAAGTCTTTCATTAAATTTAACTTTATGGCTTACCAAATATATCCCAGGGGAACCTTGTGCGAAGAAAATATACAACATACCGTCGGACCTCACATATGGAACGTGAGATTCTTCATGCAATAAGTAGATAGACTCTCTGCCAAATGGGATTTCAAACCTTAAGAGCAACCAGTAAGGGAGAAAGATTCAAGGGGGAGTCAGTGCAGGATAGTAGGATCATCAAACGGATATGATCTCAAGCTCAGTTGCGCAACCTCTACATCAGTCAGTAGTTGTTGGAGAGAGCATGCTAAAGCCTTCATCTTGCAGTGGACGAAACACAGGCAATCCAACCTAATCCATTGTATGTGCGTGTGTATACACTTACACACATACATATATGTGTATTTGCGTGCATGTGTGTGTGCGTGTGAGTGCGTGTGTGTGTATGTATATGTATATATATATATATATATGTGTGTGTGTGTCTGTGTGTGTGTGTGTGTGTGTATATATTACATATATGTGTATTTGTGTGCGTGTGTGTGTGTGTGCGTGTGAGTGCGTGTGTGTGTATGTATATGTATATATATATATATATATGTGTGTG
>NC_069000.1:31481485-31483943 GCF_001194135.2 Octopus bimaculoides | reverse complement strand
CTACAGTCCCTCCCTTCCCTCCTCCTCTCCCCTCTCTCTCTCTCTCTCTCTCTCTCTCTCTCTCTCTCTCTCTCACTTTCGCTATCAAAGACGTTTAAAATAATGGACATAACATATTTTTCATTTATTGGAGCAAATTTGGCTTATAGTTGTTTCTAGTATTCATTATATCATTATAGGTACAGCACTGAGAAGTTTACTTATTGGTCTATCTATAAATTGCAGAAAATTGAACGACCCAAGAAAATTAATGCTACTTTCGTCAATCTGAGTAAAACCAGTTGTTCTGGAGTCCATCCACGGATTATATAATATAGAGTTGCGATGACCCAGAACCTTGAACCATACCAAAAGATTACCTGAAGTTCTTCACTAGTCTAAGCAATATTGTTAGCCTGGTTTGCCAACAGAGAGCTTACGAAGTATTTTCCTGGATTCGTATCCCCTCACTAATAGTTTTATATATAGTATATATATATATATACGGAACAGGATCGTAACGGACGACAATGAAAATTTACGGATAGATGGGCTATACAAGGATGGACAGGAAAACCAGGGCGGAACATTCGTGGCTTTCTATTCATCAGTCAAGCTTCCAATTATCACTACAGTTTCGGCCTGTTACACGCGAGACTGTCCAAAATTGGTCGGCATCAAATTTTGGGAAGAAAGCGGGCTAATATGTGCAACAACACGGACAAAGGAAAAACGAGAAAACGGCGGAAATGTTACACGATTACAAATACAAACAACAAGAATAGCAACAGGTATCTTTCGACAAAAAAGACAAGTTAAGTTAAGCTGGCGTGTGAAGTGGAAGCCTTGCAGCAACAAACATTGATGAAAGTGAGGAGACAGGAAAATAGGGTGGTGTTAGAGCGGGCGTCGAGCCAAGAGTGAAAGATCATGCTTGGCCGAGCAGCGGTTATGTGGGAAGAACAGAGAGAGATAGAGAGCAGAGGGATTGAAGAATTAGGGAAGAAACTAGAGAAAGGGAGAGAGAGAGAGAGAGAGATAGAGTGAGAGAGAGAGAGAGAGAGAGAGAGGGAAAGATACAAGGGAGACAACAGAGGAAAGTAGAGTGATTAAAGAAAGCGAATGCTTAGAAATGTGAGAGAGGGGAAACAAGAAAAGGAAAACGGAAAGAAAGAGAATGCCAAGAAAGTGAGAAAGGGAGAACGAGAAAAGGAAAAAGCGAAGATATACATTTACTGCAGCTATGTAACAACATTCGTGCTTTTCTGGGAATATTCTTTTCCCTCTCTGCCAAATTTTCCTCTTTTGTCTTACTGACGAAGAGCCATGCTCGAAACGTCACACCCTCTCTTTTTTCCATATTAAACGGACTTTCAATCTAATATACTCAGTATGTACGTCCTTTTAACTTTCGTTGCTTTTGAATTTATTTACAATTTTATTTTGGACTTGCCTGTATATATATATATATATATATATATATATATATATATACGGCAAATAAGAAAATGGAGAGGATACAAAACGATAAACATCATCCGGTAGACATTCCAGTGTGTCTATTTATTCCAAAGCATTAGAAAGTATTAGAAGAAAACATACACATGTAGTAACTAAGTGTTACGCACACATGTATTAATATTACAGAGAAGAGCAAAAGATCAAAAGAGAAGATATATATATATATACTAGCAGTATAACCCGACGTTGTCCGGGTGTGACTTATTACGCCATGTACGATAAGTCTTGTTAGGTGAAAATCAACTAAGAAAGAAAGCCTTACAATGAAAAAACCCTTATGATGTAAATATGTTCATAATTCAAAAGACGAAATTAATAGGGAAAGTCTGAAGGCTCTTTTGTGTAACATTATTAAGCGTACGTAAATTTTATCCGTCTAATTGGCTATACAAATGCTTGTGCAAAACAACTTTTTGCGCTGCCTTGATTATACATAGCAGGGTAATTCCTTTTCGCAGGAGGTAGGACGGCAATTTCTGATGAAGCAATTGCTGGCGATCTGTTGCTACACAGTTCTGCCAGAATTCTATCAGATTGGGCAGTAGATGATGATGCACCGTTTTGCATTATGTTCAAAGTAGCTTCTGGAATGTGGTGAATTGCTGCAGTCTGTTGCTATCTTTTTAAACCGGTTGCTTTTTTCCCCCAGCAAGCTCTCTTGTTTTGAGGCATAATTTATGTACATATTAAACAGAAAAACAAAAGTTATAACAGATGGGAGGGTCGGTAGTTTTCACATTTCGGTGATTTTTCAGATTAAACCCGCACCATTTCATAACCCTAACCCTAAAACCGTAACCGTAAGACTAACCCTCATCGTAACCCTAAAACCGTAACCCTGACCAAAAAACCGTAACCCTAACACCCTAGTGAAAATCGTGCGGGTGTTAATCTGAATAATAATAATAATGACCTCTGCCGATCAAACTCCCAGCCCACAACTAAGTCTTAAGTGTAT
>NC_069000.1:31477121-31481324 GCF_001194135.2 Octopus bimaculoides | reverse complement strand
ATATATATGGGCAACACACACACTAAATAAAAAAGATGTTAGTAAGTAAAAGTGTTTTAAAAAAGATTGTTAAATTTTCAGATTAACACCCGTACGATTTTCACTACAGTGTTAGGGTTAGGATTTGTTAGGGTTAGGTAGGTAATGATGCGGGTGTTAATCTCAAGATTTACGAAAAGATTTTTAAAAAAAACTCAGTTTGTAGGGAATAAATGTTTGTTGATCGTATTTGAGAATGATGTCTCGCTGGTAAAGGACGGTGTTAGAATTGGATAGTAAACTTACAATTCCCGCCAATTAGAATGAGGTCATTGGTAACCATAGGTACATATATATGTGTGTATTTACGTATGATTGGTAGTGTGTCTGTTTATTTGACTCTCACTCTCATTCGTTTCTTTGTCTTTTTTCTTGGATCGGTCGTAAACGTTCATAAGAGAAAGTAGCAATTGAAACGATGTGTAAGAGGAATAGAAATAGTTAATTTTAGAGGGGCAAAGTAATTTTGTATGTAGTTTTAGCATCTGTCATTACAGCATCGAAACGTGATTTGATACTGAAATAGTTTTCTTTTTCTCCTTCCTTTCTTTTTGTATTTGTTGTTGGATTGTTCGTAAAGGTCCATAAGAGAAGGTAGGAGTTGAAAGGATTTGTATTAGAAAGAGGAATTAGATTTTATTAGGGAGAAAATGTTTACTCCTGTAGTTTTATGGATTTTATTCATTATTAGGAAATTTTTGGATTGAAAAAATGACGCAGTAACCTAACAAATTGTATTAATTGCGATTGTTTACTCGAAGAAATTTGGAATTGTGTAAATGTATGAATTTTAAACATACACACACACACACAAACACACACACACAGAAAATCTGTCTTTTATAGTATAGATATACACATGTAAATTCGTGTGTACTTTTTGCATTTCTTTTATATCCGTATACATGTATGAATTTACATGCAATATTTTGTAAACGAAAAGTGTAAAGTGTACTCAATATATAGTGAAGAATATGCTGTTTATCAAGGGTGTAGTAATTTTATGAATACAAACCACCTTGCTTCTAACCTTTAAGTTCTTTGGAGCTTGATAGTTAGTGTGTTTTTATATGATATTCGGTGTCTTCACATCGCAATGGAATTACAGTTCATAAAATCGTGATCCCCGGATTTAAAGTGGTTAAATCTTGATAAAGTTTATAATTTAGTTAAGGCCTGGTGTATACGTGAGATCGTATTTTATTTATAATTTCTACTGATAAAACTGCCATGTTGCTTTTCCATGTGGCGATGATGGGGGTGTTTATATATAACAGTACTGCTCCAAATTATTCTTTTTTTAAAATCTAATTTTATTTCTTGCTCAGTATCAATTTTTATTCCTTTTTATTTCGTTTCAGTAATTAGACTACTAATTAGATGATGTAATTGGTCCTAGAATGTACCTACTTTTTTTCTTTCAAGTGTGTCTGGTATTTATTCTACACATCTCTTTTAACAAACCGCTAACATACAAGGACGTAATCAGACCAACCTTGGTTATCAAGTTGGTGAAAAAATACCATGACATACACACACATGAATACACACGCAGGCACGCACATGCACGCACACACACGTAAATATATATGCAACACACGCATACACACGCACTAACACATACATATATATATGCACATATATACATATATATGCTGGATTTCATCCAGTTTCCTCCATAGAAGACACTGGGTGGTCTAGGATTATAGTAGAAGAGATTTACTCAAGGTATCCTTCAATGGGACTGGACTAGAAACCACATTACAGCGAAACGAACTTCCTCACTACATAACGAAATGAATTGCAGATGTATGTTCAACCGACGAGAAAGTGTTCTATCTGTTTGTTTGATATAAAATTTCAGTTTATGAAGCTTATAACATTCATGTTGACACTGAAATTGTAAATTCTGTCGTCTGCCATTTTTGGTTTCGTGTTGATAAAAAGCTTCTTCTGATGGTTTTGTAATATGGTTCAGCGTTTAGTCTGGGGTTAATTGGGATATATATCTCAGGAGTGTTTCAATGGCATTGTTCATTTTGTAGCCAATATGCTTTTTATCGTTAGAGCATATAAAGTGATTTGAGTATTTTCAGTAAATGCAGCTATTGTTCTAACAGTCTGCGTGATTTCATTAGTTTATTTTTCCACGGTCTCATCCAGTAATTTATTAATGTGCTTGTTGTTTTCTAGTTTTTGGTTTAGGCAAAAAAATTTTTCTATTTCAAGCTGATTTAATGAAAAATAGCATAGTCCTGTAAAAATTATTTGATTATAGATATTAAATCCCAAATTTTAAAACGTCATTATTGTTGTGAAATCTGTAAATCTAACGCTGATGATATTATTAGTTATAAACTTTTTTTCCGTAATACTTTGCAGCCTATTACAAAGAACGTGAAGAACACGCCCTTATCACTATCTCTTATTTGTGAACCACAGTGTGTGGATGACTTGAATCCTAAATGGACAAAAAGATTTAGAAACACGTGTTTTAAAATAAGCATAAAGAGGAACACCGGAAACAGTAGCAAATCCCCCAATAAAAAGACATTCATATTCCTCATAGGTGTGTTACTAATGTAATACACACGTACACACAAACATAACTCACTCTCTTCTTCTATCTTCCCCCCTCTCTCTCTCTTTCTCTCTCTCTCACTCACACAAACACAGACACAAACCAAATTAACCTTACTTACTTGCAAACAAATGCTGCATGGGTTTATTCATTCATAAATAGGAATATTGATACAAATGCAAGAATAAAACAATATACTCATCAATAATATTAATACACTTAACTTTTCATTATCTTTTTTTGTACGTACCTGTAGTGTGTGTCACACTTACTTCAAAGGAAGGGGTAGAAAGGTTGAAGGGTGCGGTACAAAGAAAGAGAAGTACAAAGCAAGAGAGAGGAAGGAGAGAGGGGAAGTGACAGAGAAGGAGAAAAGTAAGAGAGAGTGAGTGGTGGCTGAAAGGAAAAGAGGGAAAATATCAGTATTTTCAGAGTAGACTGATACATACATCGAAAGAAAAGTAGATACATAGATCAGAAGAAAAGTAGATACATAGATACATTGGTAAATCAAAGACATATGACTACAGCAAATATAGGATGTCACTGTCACTTTTCATTACCACACCAGTATAAAATTAACGCGCAAGTGGCTGAGTAATTCACAGACATGCATACCATTAACGTAGTACTCAGGTAGATTCAGCCTCACACAGAATATGACAAGGCTGGCCCCTTTGAATTACAGCTACAACTAATTTTGGCTAGCTGAGTGGACTGGAGCAAGATAAACCTTCAAGGGTCTGGAAGGAGACGAAAAAAAGATCAAATACAGGGCTAGGAAAATCTTTTTAGTCGTTAGGGTCACTATGGGTGTTAATCCAGTCCTAACAATGGCCTATTTATCTATCTATCTATCTATCTATCTATCTATCTATCTATCTATCTGTCTGTCTGTCTGTCTGTCTGTTTCTCTGTCTGTCTGCCCCTCTGTCTCTCACATACACACACACACACACACTCTCTCTCTCTCTCTCTCTCTCTCTCTCTCTCTCTCTCTCTCTCTCTCTCTCTCTCTCTCTCTCTCCCTCTGTCTATCTCTCTGTCTGTCTCTCAGCAAATACATGTGGATGCTACTATTACTTTTCTACAGTTGAAGGGAGAGGTAGAAAATAATGAAAATAAAAGATGTTAAACAGAGGAGGGATATTTGAAGTGAACGGTAAAGCAAGAGAGAGGAGGGACAGAGAAGGGGTGAGTCAGAGAGTAAGTGTTGACTGAAAGGAAGGTGACGTTTGTTTTGTGTTTTCAAATATTTATAATTATATTTCAGATTAGACTGATACATAACCACAGCAAATATTGAATGTTACTTTTACTTTCCTACAATATAATTAATTACTTTCCGATAGTGTAATTAATTACTGGATCCTCAGACAATATTGGATATTACTGTATCATAATATAGAGGCGTTTCCCATGGCAGCAACACAAAATTTACAGATGCTTACATTTTTGATATTTTCGGTGAAGTTTTCACAGCTCCAGCTAGTGAGCATAAATACACATACACGCGTGTGTGTGTGTGTATGTGTGTGTGTGTGTGTGTGTGTGTGTGTGTGTGTGTGTGTGTGTGTGTGTGT
>NC_069000.1:31471465-31476872 GCF_001194135.2 Octopus bimaculoides | reverse complement strand
ATATATATATGTATGTATGTATGTATATATATATACATATATATATATATATGTATATATACATATATATATATATATATATTCTTTTGTCTCTAGACAATCAGACAATAAGATGTATTTTCGTTAATGGCATGCCAATTTGAGAGATATCTTGGTTCTCGATATTTCTAGCAAAATGCTGCAAATAATACTGAAATACTTTTATAATGAATAACATTGCTAAAATCAGATTTAAAAATTGGACTGCGGTAAAAATCCTGTTACGTTTCGAGATTTAATATCTATAGGCAACACATTTTAGAAGGGTTTTGTTTAAGTTTTCAACTCATTACGGAAGATTCAAAGGAATCTATTGTAACAATTCTGTTTGATGCTAATCGTCACGGCAGTGGTATTTTTCCTTTCCTCTCGAAGAAATAATGATGTCAATGACTCGAAATTCTATCTTGTATGGTAGTTAATATGCCGTTTTGCCTCTTTTCAAATGCTGTGTTAGGACGCTTATTTAAGTGTTTAATAGATCCGTAGTATTTCTGAGAAAGAACCTTTGTACACAAAATCCCACGGTATGTGAAAAATATCATAGGTAACTGTAGTACCAGTTCCAGAAGCATTATCATTGTCAATTTCCGCTTGACTACATTCATTCAACAGTACATCCCTATAAAAATCAGACCTATAAATAAAACTGAATGTACAGAATTTCAGCCGCAAAGTTATGTTTCATGAGAGCAACACGCTGCTTTTGGCACACCACCTTTTTATTGACCTAACATTTTACTCTTATATTCAAATCAAAGTCCTATACTTTAGAGGCATTGTCCCCACAGTCACGTGTCCATTTCCAATTGAGCCTCCAGTCAGTAAATATACTTTACCCATATCACTATACTACTATGGAAATAATCTACTTCGGTTGGTTATAAATAAGTACTGATCATGATACCTAAATCATATCATTTTGAATATGCGCACTACACAGCCCTTAATATATGCTAGATCCCGTAGCGTGATATGATTCAATGTACCGTGTGCACAACCAAGTAATTTAACTATCAATAATCCAGGAAATTTAATTATATATAGAAACAACAGTGTTGTATATTCTCTGTACTGTGTCCATAGCTAAAATGGTTAACTGTCAGCAATCCACTCAATCTTCATAGTACTTATGCGCTGCGCTGTGTGAGATAATTCACTGTAGTATGCCTATATCCAAGAAACATGTTCAACAAGGCAGCTAGTTGTATATAGGTAATAATTCACTGTAATAGATCCTTGGCCAAGACACTCAACTGTCAATGCACCAATCGCAATATCATGTTGTGAATGTATGTTTGATTCGGATTCGCAACTTCCGTAAAATCGAGCAGAACCAGGATTAGGATGAGTAGCAGTAAAACCATCGATATCGGGAGCAGTAGCAGCAGCAGTAGCAGTAGCAGTAGCAGTAGTAGTAGTAGTAGTAGTAGTAGTAGTAGTAGTAGTAGTAGTAGTAGTAGTGGTGGTGGTGGTGGTGACATTGGTTTAGTGTGCTGATTGAATAGAGAGGTCGGAGAAACATGGTAAATGCGATGACGTGGATGGATGTGAAGAAGCAGGAAGAGCAGAACAAGAATGAAACAGGGCAGATCAAAAGTGCTGCTACTACAACTACTAATACCACTACTACTACCACCACTATTACTACTACTACTAGAAGAAGAAGAAGAAGAAGTAGTAGTAGTAGTAGTAGTAGTAGTAGTAGTAGTAGTAGTAGTAGTAGTAGACGACTGAGAAGAATACCTTGAACAAGACAATAGCAGAAACATACTCAGTATCACTTTAATCAATAACAACGAAGCAAAGAAGAAATCTGTACGTGCCTGTCCTGCCTTCGAGAAAGGGAAGCCATCACCGCCCTTACGCCTCCTTCTGCTGTCTAACAAAAATAACCTAAAGCTACATTGCTTAGTGTAGTATTAGAAACAAAAGGTCTGAATAAGAATCAAGATGGCCAATATTGGAACGCCTTTGATAATAATTTTACTCAATACAGGATAAACTAGGGCTAAAATCAACCAACAGTAACATCAAACGCTGCCAATTTAAAACGATACTGACAAATCATTGACATTTTAAAGACCGCAACAAGAACAACAACACGATCTTCTGCTGCGCAAAAGATAAAAAAAGAGAACAGAAAATATAGCAACAGTAACCACAGGAAGTAGAAGCAACAGGAGGAGAAAGCATTAGATTAAGGTTGTGGCGTCAGTTAATCGATGAGTGAGATCAATGAGAATATTTGCCGATCAGCAAAATTTAGCTTTCTATGAGGAAATCAATTTTAATATTTGAGAGTAAAGAAATACGCAAGCATATACACACAAACTCACACACATATACACATACACAAACTCAAATAGTCTATAAATAAAATGATGCGAAAAGCAAATGGCCACCAACATCCTGATCACGTGATTATAACATGGCGTTTGGGAAAGATATCGTATGTTGCACTTGAGATTGTGAGGTATTATTCTGAAGCAATATATCTGCAAGAAAGACTTATGTTAATAGAACTGGATACGTGCGTATATGCGTCGATGTAAATGATGTAAGCATGTGTTTATGAGTGGAAATCTGATTTAGTGCGATTGTCCGTTTGGTTTCCGTATGTATGGTTGCCAGCAAGTATTTTAGTGTTGTCTGTCCATTTTTTACTTGTGTGTTGAAACATTGAATGCGTACAATGTGAATGCATGTATACATGTATGAACATCCATGTATGCAAATATGCATATGCATGCAAATATGTATATTTTATTAACATGTACACACGGACACATATTAGTGTATATGTTCGTGTTTATGTTTGTATGTATGTATGTATGTGTGTATGTATGTATGTATGTATGTATGTATGTATGTATGTGCCCTGGCATATTGCCCAGAGGCAGACATAAACATTCTAAAAATGATGCACAAGTGGAAAGTTTTCATTGATCAAACCAACATTTTTTTGCACTTAACTAAGCAACCGCCTACATTTTGTCTTAGCTGTTTTTATTGCTCTTATTGTTCTAAAGAGCGATTTACCAATTTGTGACCTCTTGTAAGTTGGTAGTATAGCAACAACGTAGTTCGACGTAAATATTTGATCTATGTTTATTTGTGGCATATATACATAGAACTGTCATTGGCCATTCTTGGATATTTTGCTGCTTACTACGTCAAATACACAATCCAAAACGATGTATTCCTATTGATAATCGTTACCTCTTTTCATTTCTTTCCAGCATGCGTGGTGGCTGCGATTGTTTTGGTCTCAGAGGATAGTAGGCGGAGCTCATACTGCGTCAGATGCCCATTGTTTATTGATATTTCTGCATCGTGTTTCGATGATTATTTCTCGACATTCTCAATAGTAACATAAACAATTGAATGAGAGCTTAAGTAGTTCATTGAAATTACAGGTACAACAGTTGCAATAATATCAGAGATGTATTTCCTCTCTTTCTTGTTTGATGGTTTATTTTTGAGATGTTGAGTTATGGTTAGAGAGTTAGCTGGCAGTTAAAGCAAGCCAGTGAAGTAGCTATGTAGTAGACGCTTACTTGGTTATAATGATTTGTCTATATTTACGTCGCATGCCTCGAGCATGTGTCCATTCACTTCGGGAAAAGTGAGGAAAGTATAGCTTCGACAGACCGCCGAACCACGACTAATGAAATAAATTTATGTAAAACAGTAGAATCAAAGGAAAATGTTAATGATCTCCGCCAAGAAAAATAGTATAAATAGTTCGAAGAAAGAAGAGGTTTCATGCTGTGAGATAAAGCATAAGTGTGCCACCCCGGCTGGATTCCCTTCTGCGTGTCGTTCTCTATCGTTTTAAGCACTTAACATAAATATTTTTCCTGTTTAGCGAATGCTGTCTCTTTCTTAGTAATACCATATGACATGCTAATGCTTTTGAATTAATCTGAAACTTCTTCAATCGTCTTTCCTCCTAAAACATCCAGTAGAAGCCAGAATATTACGCATTATAACATTCATGGAAAAGATTTCCTCTAATGACTATTCAAGAAACGCAAGTGTTTGTACCTGTACAGGTATTCTAATTGTATGTGGTATACAATATTGTAGTAGGAGAAAAAAAAACAAACACTTTTTATGATTTTAGGAAAGATTGCGGATTATGAATCTGTTTTCTGCGTTTAACTATTATATTAACGTATACATATGTATGTATCTAAGCACGTATGTATGTATGTGTGATTGAATATATGTATATAAGTACGTATATGTCAATTTATGTATGTATGCATATGTCTGCCTGTATGTATATATTCCAGAACATATGGACACTAGTCATGAAAGGTCTGCAATCAAAGATGATGGCCAATGCTACTGTTCATACGATTTTCTTGTTGAAAAAATCCTAATGATATTGTATGTGTGTGTATGTGTACGCCCTCATTTGTGTGTGTATACTTCCATGTACGTGCGTGTATATGTATTACATATCATAGAAATATATGAAACAAAATGCACTTTCATACATATAGGCACACACATATATATGTTAATGTTGCATTTCTTTATCGATTATCTATGTTATTTGCGCTGTCTATTTGGCGTATTAAACATTTGGGCTGCATGCATCCTAATTTCAATTTATACACAAGAATACTACTTATATAAGGAATGGATATTCTAATTCATTCATGTAATTTTCTAGAAATAAACAAACAAAATCAACAGTAAGTATAGAGGAAATATTGAATAAAAGAATTCAATTAGAACAGGAAAGCATCATGGACGCATAGAATTTGAGGAATAATGGTATGTTAAGGGGTGCGAGGATTACATGGTTTTTAAAGATGAGGAAAGAGAAAAGAAAACATATAAATCACATGTTCTGAAGATTAATGAAGAGACCGGAACAGTAAAATAAATGTTCACATTACCGGAAGCATATTTGCAGAACAGAATAGCGTGTAGTTTTCTTCAAAAGACTTACCTAAAAAAGAAAACAAAATGAGAATATTTTAACTATGGTAATATAAAATGGATCATGATCTATTCATTTATATGGCTGTCCGTAGGTGTATACGAGTGGGTTTAGGTGTGTGGATGCGGGTATGGGTATATAAGCACAAGTGATATTAAATACCATTATCCATGTAAATACTGATTTGAAAACAGAAAATAAACAACATCAGAGCAACGGAAAATATTTGAAGCAAATTTTATACATGCCTCAGCGTGCGCAATTGAGTGACTAATGAACTACGACATTTTGAATATGCGCACTACACAGCCCTTAATATAAACATTCATATAAATACACAAACACACACATATGTATATACATACATATATATACATATACATATATATATATATATATATATATATA
>NC_069000.1:31469003-31470649 GCF_001194135.2 Octopus bimaculoides | reverse complement strand
TATATATATATATATATCGCTTAAGCATTGCGATTCCAATAACCTGGAGTACACCTCAATATACGTATGCTTCACAATGCAGCGTTAGTCGAGTGCTGAGCGGTAATCAGAACATGAGATGACAAAAGAATAAACAATAATTCTTAATTCCTTTTTCATCTCTATATCTTATATATATATGTGTATATATAT
The DNA here is from genome assembly GCF_001194135.2 of Octopus bimaculoides. Lineage (NCBI taxonomy): Eukaryota > Metazoa > Mollusca > Cephalopoda > Octopoda > Octopodidae > Octopus > Octopus bimaculoides. The sequence continues at coordinate 31,470,457 of NC_069000.1, read as the reverse complement.
ATATATATATACATGAGAAATTGACACTAGGTCTTTATAAGCGTAGTAATTATTCTATCGGTTATTTTGCTGAAGCACTAAGTTTCGAGGAGATTAACACACAAACATCGTTTGTCAGGCGATGGTGGGGGGACAGACACAGACAAAAAACACACACAAAATATATATACATGTAAATATATACGACGGACTTCTTTCAGTTTCCGTCTAGCAGATCCACTCACAAGGTATTGGTCGGCCCAAGGCTATAGTAGAAGACACTCTTGCTCAAGGTGCCACGCACACTGTGGGACTGAACCCGGAACCATGTGGTTGGGAAGCAATCTCCTTACAACACAGCCATACATACATGCATACACACATATATATATATTTTATATAGCTATATATATATATATATATATGTATATATCATATATAAATAATATATATAAAAGTATATGTACATTGTATATGTATACACATGTATATATGTGTGTGTGTGTATATATGGGTGTGTGTGTACGTATACGCATCACACACAGGCATGTAAATACGTGTATGTGTGAGTGTGTGTATGTATCTGTGTGTGTGAGCACGCGTGTTGCTCGCATCCCTACGAAGCTACAATTATTGTTACAAAGGAAACCCTTCAAAATACTCTCTCCAGGCCTTATTGTTTACCTGGACTTGAATCTGAATTTTTGCTGAATTATTTAGAAATATCTAACGGTTCAGTGATTATGCCCCAAACTAATTTAGTTCAGCGCTTCACCGCACACGGTAGTTTTTTTTTTTTTTGTTCATATGACTATTTTGTATATAAATGTCTTTATCGATTTTGATTTAATTTTATATTCTCCTGACGATCGGAGCAGTGAAACTCATTGTTTCAATTTAGAATTTGATAAATTTAAAATTTTCCAAATAGATTTTATCATATTATTGTAATTCATACTACACAATCCATTTACTATCCGTGCATTGTTTACATTAAAGGGCATTTCTTTATACTCGTATCTGTATATATATGTTTATATGTGTGAGTGTGCATGTATGTATGTTTGTGTAATATATATCTGTATGTGCGTGTGTGTGTGTGTGTCCCAGTGTGCGAGACTTTGTGTGTGTGTGTGTGTGTAAGACTGTATGTGTGTGAGTAAGATTGTGTAATTGTGTGTATGTATACATTTCTGCATGAAGGTGCAATAAAATATGAATATGGTTAATACTTTATTTCATTCACGATCACAGTATTAGAACGGTCATCACCATACTATAGGGGATTTGAATCTTGCATATCTCGATCACAGCCTGATTGCAATAATAGCCATAACAAATCAACCCCCACCCCACCCCCTATATCAAAGTTTTCCAATCCGAACGGTATATTTTCCCCCTAATACTTCAATAGCCAGTGCAATGAATAATAATAATAATAATATTAATAATATTAATAATAATAATAATAATAA
>NC_069000.1:31468132-31468903 GCF_001194135.2 Octopus bimaculoides | reverse complement strand
TAATAATGTCTATTTTGATGAGTTCATTTAGAGTCCAGTTAAGAATATTATAGCTGTAGCTTATAAATGGTAGGGCTAGTGTGTTGATATCTATTAACTTGTCTTTCGCATTGTGCTCTGTTTTCAGTATTAATCTGACTCATCTTTAGTAAACTTTTCTTCGCATTCATTTGTACGTATTGTATCGTATCTTGTTCATTGATTCTTAAGTATGTGTGTGTCTGGCTTTGGTTTAATTCTTTTATTTCATTTGCTTTATGTAGTGTAATGTGGACACTCTTAACTAGTTTTCCTCTTTTCAAGGTTGATTTGGCAGATTTTTCTAAGCCAAATTTCATGTTTATTTCTTTGGTAGATCCATGTACTGTTTGTAGTAATGTTTCCAGCTGTTTATCATTTGTAGCGTACAGTTTTTGGTCATCTATATGTAAGAGGTGGCTGATTGTTTTGCCGTAACATTTGTATCCACATCCAGTTCTTTTTAGCATATCAGATAAAAGTGTCAGTGCCAAGCAGAAAAGGAGTGGAGATAGCGTTTCTCCCTGGATTATTATTATTATTATTATTATTATTATTATTATTATTATTATTATTATTATTATTATTATTATTATTGTTCAGTAGTTTTATTTTTATAACTTGCTTTCACTTCACTACCGAGCGCAGCTCTGTGCGCCTTGGGTATGTGCTGTGGTGCTCTTATGTTTACTGTATTGAAAGTGTTTTGCGTAGAATGTGTGCAGTACCCAGTAGTGCAATTTTCTGTATGTT
>NC_069000.1:31461360-31466980 GCF_001194135.2 Octopus bimaculoides | reverse complement strand
TTTGTATTAGTTTCCCTTGCTTCTGGAGTAGGTATTTTTGCAGTCCTATGGTGGTTATTTTATAATAGTTTTTTAGCTGTATAAGACCCCTGCCACCTTCTGTGCGTTGTATATATAGCCTTTCTATGTCAGATTTTGGGTGGTGCATCCTATATCCTGTCATTATTTTTCTTGATTTTGTTTTATTATTATTATTATTATTATTATTATTATTATTATTATTATTATTATTATTATTATTAATTATAATATTATTAGGAAACTAAGAGTTTGCTATCGTTCATGTCGAAATTGTTCTGACATACATGTTAATGTTCTTGCACTGTTGTTATTGCATTTTCTGCCGTTACCATTGCGTTTTTTTACCGTTGTCGTTGATAATGTTGCTATTTTCCTTGACGTTGCTATGAACGTGCTTGGAACTGATATGTTGCTATTCTCCCTACTCTTGTTCTTATTATCGCTAAAATTGCCGTCGTTTTTATTGTTGCTATTTATCCTTGCGATGAAAGTTCATGTTTTGTTATTATTCGTATTGTTACTCTCTTGCAGACACGGTTACTGCTTTTGTTTTTGTTGCCATTAACACTGTTGTTCTTGTTTCTGCTGTTATAGAGTCTGTAGTTGTGAATCTAATTGTTTCAAGCATTCCGGATGTTGCTGGGGGCGGGCTGGGCTGGGGAAAATAACACCAAACTAAAAATTAAAATTACTGTATATTTTCTTATTATTTTATTTTCTTTAAGTCTTTTTAAATGATATTTTCATTTCCAGCATTTTTCAAAAATAATTGTTTATTCAATGAAATAAGTAACTCGAGATTCTACTTAAGAATAGTGTGCAATAACTGAAACGAATTAATGATAATTGTAATGTTACTACTACTATTTCAACTATACTACTACTACTACTACTACTACTTCTAATAATAGAAATAATAACAAACTTTCGAGAGCTATATGTAATAAAGATTTCAAAATTTGGTACCAGGCCAGCAATTTTGGAGGAGGAGTAAGTCGGTTACATTGATGCCAATGCTAGACTAGTTTTTATTTTATTGACCTCCAAAGAATGAAAGGCAAAGTCCACCTCGGTGGAATTTGAACTGAGAACGTAAAGATGGGCGAAGTGTCGCAAAGCATTTTGTCTGGCGTATTAACGATTCTGCCATCTCGCCGTCTATATAATAATAATAATAATAATAATAATAATAATAATAATAATAATAATAATAATAATAATAATAATAATAATGATGATAATGATAATGATAATATTAATAATAATATTAATAATAATAATAACCTTTTCTAATATGGGCATCAGAAGCCTAAAATTTTGAGGGAAAGTGACAATCGATCACAGTGCGCGACTTATTTCATCGACTTCGAAAGGATGAAAGGCAAAGTCAACATCAGAAGGATAAAAAATACTCACAACAAGCTGAGGTGACACCCATGAATAGTTGGTTTACGTTTAAGAGACCATTTCTTCATAAGCCCGATGTAGATTATCACTCCCACCTTCGCAAAAATGTATTAATGGAATTAGTGCCGCTTCCGCTAGATAATTGGATGATAAAATGGATTTTGTATTCATGTAAATTCTTCTTCCTTCACCATTGTGTTTGACAAGTTGTAAAAGTTGGAAACCGTTTTAATTTTAAGAAACATGCTGATTTTCCACCTCCTTTCCGCATCTTGACTGTTGATGGTGGATGTGAGTAGCCCTCTTCTATAAGAAACATTGTATTAAGGGACGCAATATGTGAAACGGGATAAAACTTCACTTTATTATACGAGTAAATTCTGTCACCCAGTTAAATACTCACAACAATAACTTATACAGGATTAAATACAGTATTAGCATAAAAGATAGGAGAAATCAGCATTGAAGGGAAGATTAAACATAGAATCCGGATGAAATATTAACAAAAACACGTGTTTTATAACTACACAACTGTAAACACTCGAATTATAAAAACAAAACCATAATTTACTTTAAGCAATAGATTAAAAAGGTGTAACACACGAGAAATATGATATTCTTAAAAGCTCTCATTTGAAAATAACCCATAAAATATTCTATTGTAAAATAAATAAAAATAGTCGTAAAACAATAGAAAGTAATATGATATCCCACTCAACAAACATTAGGAAGATTTTTGAAATCTGTTTTTGTAACAAAACCAATAGTTAGCTGGAGTGTCCGTAGCAACAAGAGAAACTGAAAAGCCAATGCCATAAAGCATTACAATATCTGATAAAACGAGACAAACAGACTACTCGGGAGCACGATTTGAAACACCAGAGCGTGGAAACAGCACAAGATCTGGAAAGATGTTCCGTCAACAAATAAACTCAAGGTCAAAGAATTATGAAGGGTCGAGGTGCTAGTCGATTAAACTGCTCCAGGTATTTGAATGGTACTTTATCCACAAAAACGGTGTAAAATAAATTTTACCTCGGTGGGATTTGACCAAATGTAGCGCAAGATGTTTTGTGCAGCGCTCAACCTATCCTTTTAATCTGTCACCCTTTCAAACGTACTAGTTATGATAAAATAATATTGAGAAATGATAAAATAATGATAGTGATAGACTAACATTAAGAAAGTTTGAAATGTAACTTTTAAATTCTCTTATATATTTACAAGCTGAAATCAGACACTTCAAAGTGAAAGAAGAAAAATACAGAGAAATTTTAAATTCAAATTTAAAAGTCTGTTCACTGATAGCATAAATGTTTATATAATAATCTACAATATTTCTGGTGATGACGTGTAAGTGTTAGCATGTTGACATTTGGAATTCAATAAATTCGTGTCACGATTATTAGTCTCACAGCCAACTTTTAATAAAACAGAGTAAAATTTTATAAACTAAAAGTTTAGCCTGCTTAATGTATATTTTTAAAATTACATTTTACTTCAAATCACATTTGCTGTTGTTTGGAAATTTGGTTTAACCCATGGACAGGCCATGTTCAAAAGTTGTTTAGAACTATAACTTTACTGTGTCCTTTGTCTATTAAGAAAGTATCATAATTTGGTAAAGATTTGACATCTATTTATAGCTGACTCAATCATCATGTTAGGTGTCCTTGTTGCCTCGTGTTGATGCTTTTATTAAGTGGATACAATGGTTTTTAAAATAGGTCTCAAGAAGACACGTTTTAATTGGGGTTAATTGTACAATTAAGAGTATGCAGGGATTTTGAAAAATACCTCACGGTGTGAGGACCATTCCCTGCATAGTTACAGGCAGCCCCTTGGCAAGGCATAGCATCCGTTCAGCCATCCTGCCAGAGATACGGCAAAGTCATGGGACTGCAGTATGGTGAATTGTGAAGAGGTAGCAGAAGAGCTCATCTGAGCCAACAGTGCTTCTTACATTGATGGTGAGTGGAGGATTCCAAGAAGATCAACGATCAGGATCACTAAGTTCTACCAAGAGAATAACTGCAACACATCCATAAGGGTTGTGTCGGTTATCGTGTAATCAACCAATGAATGATTCACTATGACTCCAGCTCTCAATTCAGATTCATAATAATGAAATTGGACGTAGACTGAGAGTCATGAGAATCCTCGAAAGCAGTGAAACTAAATCTAATTAATTGTACAAGCGATTGTCTCGAAACACAGTATTGGACTGATACTTTGGTTACCTAGCTTTGAAAGATATGTCAGGGTTCACCTCTCTTGAAGGAATTTGGTTTTCCAGATGAAGGGAAATCTGAAAACAAATTTTTCCGAGCGAAACTAGAAAAACCTCGTTGGCTTGTTCGAACACTTAAAGCTTCATTTCTGTAATGAGAACGAATAATTTTTGCCGATTCTATTGCTGAAAAAACCTTTTGTGAATTCATACAGCATGCAGTGTCTGACATGGGTCTCATCTAAATTCATTTTAAAAGAGTAAAATCGCTACAAATTTAATTATTATGGTATAATTTCCAAAGAAAGACAAAACATCAGACTGTAAACATTAAAGTTTATTTTGGAGTACGTTCCTAAAAGTAACATCAAAGTAATCACGCCAAACTTGGGGCAGGATTTCCTTTCCACCCACAAAGATATATATTGGTTTTTATTTTATCTTTTACTAATTGCAGTCATTAAACTGTGGTCATGCTGGGGCACCACCGTGAGGAATTTTAGTAGAACTAATCGACCCTTAACTTATTTTCTTTTTAAGCCTGACACTTATTTTATCTATTTTTTGCCGAACCGCTAATTACACGGACGTAAACACACCAACGCCGGTTGCCAAGCGGCGGTGCGGAACAAAAATGGGCACAGACACACACGCTCTCTCTCTCTCTCTCTCTCTCTCTCTCACACACACACACACACACACACACACACACACACGCACATGTATATGTATGTATACGTGAGGCTTCTTTCAGTTTCCCTCTACCAAATCCACTCACAAAGCTTTGGTCGACCCTAGGTTATAATAGAAGACATTTTCTCAAGGTGCTACGCAGTGGGATTGAACAGAGAACCATGTGATTGGGAAGCAAACTTCTTATCGCACAGCCACGCCAGAAACGAAAATGCTTCGACATCGCCTACGAATATCGAACACTGCATCTACTGCAAACCGTATAGCCGTACTTAAATAGTAAACTATTCAACAGTTTTATAATTTTGTTTGGTTTTATATTCAAATCAAAACTCTTGATTAGGTTGAAAATATGATTCAATGATTAATAGTGATGTTTTAAGTATTTTTGAATATATTTCACTCATACTTTTCAATGTTTTTTCTTTTCCGTTTGTTTTCTAGATTTTCTTTGTTTTGTATTTTGTTTTCATTCTTCCAGATAAGTGAACATTAACGGAAGTGCCTCATTGTGAACTAACACGCATGGAGAAAAAAAAAGTGTTGCAAAACAAAATGTAAAGAAAAAACATGAAACGAGACGAAACGAAGCGAAAACTATCTAAAATAACTGTTGTTAGCACTCGGTGGTATGATTCTAAGAACTAAATACCTAAACAAAAGAATCAATGCAAAACTAATGTGACTAATGAAAATGCAGGCTGAAGAATGAATTCAATAATGTATGAGTGTTTCTTTCTTGCACAGAAAACCAAAATTAAAACTATAAATATATTAATATGAAGTAAAATACAACATAGTATTTTAACTTTTTGGTATGAAAGAGTGAAAAAGAAATTATATTCCTTACCGAAAGATCTTTTGTGAAGGAACGAAAAATGAAGGAGTTGGTGAAGAAGAAGAACAAACGAAAAATAAAAAAATTAAAATTTGGAAAGACCTATCTTAATTAGATGCTTGCTCAGATACTTCCCTTTCAATAATTCTTAATAATGACCTACATCTGTTCTTTTGTGTTTTTATGTTGGTGTGTGGAGGGTGGAGGTGCAGGATATTGAAGTAACTGATTGATCAGCTACAGAAGTTCAAAAAGAGAGAACAGCCGACCAAAGGACTTCATTAACGAGCCAATAGCAAAGCGATTACGCAGTTGCTTCAATCTACTAGACGTAACAACCAAATATCCTTCAAAGTGCATTCTGACACCTTGCAAGAGGAAGAGTACATTGGATAGTGTTTATGTATATATATATATATATATATATATAT
>NC_069000.1:31454872-31459268 GCF_001194135.2 Octopus bimaculoides | reverse complement strand
TTTTGTTATTGTTTTTTTGAACTTATATATATATATATATATATATATATATATATATATTGGAAACTGACGTCACTGTAGAAATATTTTGTTGTCTATTTAACAACATAGTGTTACTTGACGAAGATTAAGCTGCTGCTTCTTGTAGATTAAGCCACCGTACAGTAACCTTCTAGTTGGTATTTTCATCAACGTCAGAAATACAGAATACAATACCTACTCCTTGTTAGAGTTGAGATCAGATTGTAAACATTTAATTTGCTTCTCACTTCCGTAGGCAGGGAGAAATAACAAATGACAAGCAACCGTAAACAGAATTTTAACGTACTTTTTGGGGAGGAACTCCAGTCAGAAATGAACTGACGCAACTGTTGTAGTACACTACCTATACACCAATAATAAGTAAAGGATCTTCGTTGATCTCGACGATGAGTATTCAGCTATTCGAGCAATTGAACTACTTGTTCACTAAATTTAGCATATTACGTAGCTACATACTTTGTTCATTCACGTGAATCCTGAAAGCAATTCTTTTGGTGGAACAAGCATATGACGATGCTGAACATCTTAACGACTAAATCAGTCCATGCGACATATTTCCCTACTGAATTTCGCTCTCAAAGTTTGGATCAATCTGAGATTATAATAAAATACATTTTCTCAAAAGACCATACTGTGTAATCTAACCAGCATCATGTCATTGCAAAGTCACGATTCATCTACACCAGAGGTTTCTAAACTTTTTCAAGCTGCCTCCGCCTTGGCACCCAGGCCACATTCCTAGCGCCCCTTTTTCCCAATCACCACTACAAACATAGACCACTTCCCACAGCAAATTCAAAACACCTGTATTTCATAAGTTAAATTTAACCTAATTAACCCATTAATTTGGAGTTTTTTTTTTCACATTCATTGCTTCCTTTTGGCCGCTCCATTATCACCCCACTTTTTTCAACATGCCTTGGATCTTTCTACCTCCCCCAAGGGGACAGTATCGCCCACTTTGGGAACCACTGATTTACACACTACATTTCTACTTCTGATACAATATCCCCCCGCCACACACACACATATATATACATGTACAATAGGCACACATTTACCTATCATTCACTCCTCACATTCTAACTACACATCCTCACTTCCTCGTTACAAGCGGAGTCCATTAAAAGAGAGACAGGGAATACGCTTTGTTGTTTATGTGGCTTCAGGTTTCATCTTATTGTGAAGTACTTTGGGCAAGTGGCATCTAGCAGAGTCTATGACTGACGGGTGCCCAGTGTGTGGAAATTTACACAGGTAAATCTGGGCGGAAGCTGGTTGGTGAAAAACAGATTGATTAGAAACTCTGAGCTCCATACATCGTACTAAGTGCACATTCTTTCGTTTCTATACTCACGTGTTATTCATGCGTGTATTTTGACAAAATGTATAAACATGGGCGAGAAAACCGATAAAACTACTTTCGAAAGAAATCTCTTGTGATATTTGTTCCCCTCGAGTTACTCAAACAATTCTTTGTTACTCTAATCTTCAGAAATAGAGAACAAGTAAGAGGTACGTTAGAAACATACAATCGAGGAAGCCGTTACTCACAAAACATGACACAAGAAAGGTGTTTCTAATACTTGCACAAAACACCGATTTCTATAAAATGGTTATAGTAACTTGAAGTGATCTCAGTTAAAAGCTGGTGCCTCTTCAAGCAGATGAGAAATTCTTTAGCTGGTTGCTTGAGCTGCAATAAAATAACTGGCCAATCTCCTTCAAATCACTCCCTTAATAATGATTGGATGAAACGAAAGACATTGAATAACATAGTATGATAGTAGAATCTGAGGAATTAATGTTCTGTGCCTAGAAATTGTAAAACAGCTACTTCTAACTGTATAGTAATTTGCATGTTCTGCGGAAAATAACAAGCTTGTCATTAACCCTTCGTCTGAGGCAGAAGTAATTTTTATCGGTTTTATTTGATAAGTAAATTGGGATTGAACAAGGAGTGTTTGTTCATAGGTATACACAGTCAGATTTAATTACAGTCCAAAGCAATAATGACAAAAACAAAAAATATATTTATTCTTATTTATTTATTTATTTATTTATTTTGTCCTGAATGACAGGAATGTCAACACTGAGTCCTTTCAGGTTAGAACTTGGAAATCATGGAAGAAACACCGACCCTGAAGGACTAATCACTGCAATGCAAACATTTTTAACATGCTCTTCCATTCCCATAACTTATCCATATGTTGTGCACGGGCTTCTTTGATTTTTACCATTTCTTCTTATTGACAAGGTGATTTGATTTTGTTTCTTTTTGTTTTTGGTGTAAGGTTTCCAGTTAGATGTTCACGGCCTCCATCTTGTCTCTTTGAGCCGCGGACCGATGAACTGGCTAAACCCATCCTTACTGACCATGATTATGGAAGCGCTGACTGGTCCTTATCAATATTTGTTACAGTTCCTGCACGTCTGAGTGTGTTCATATAGAAGTGGGATGTAGCCGATAAAGTTCGTCTCTGCACAGTGTTGGTTCTTATTTTATCAATTCCAACTGTGATGAATGGTATTATAGAGTTAAAGAGATACAATACTCAGTTTGACCGTCTAACGTGTTTACCACATATATTGCCGCAGTGAAATCAAATTAGCTACCTTTCGATCAAAGCTTTGACAGAATGGTCACCACCTGGAAAAGCTTAATGACCCAATGACCCATTCTTCGACAATGAGGCGGGATCATGCACAAGAACAGCAGCCCACAGAATTCTTCATTGGTTTAAGCTTTGTGCAAAGTAACGGCTAACATAAAAAAAAAACTTAGTGACCCAAATACCTAATCTTCGACTAACAGACGCTGACTTAATTATTATTCTTTCCAATTAATTATGTGCCGATATTTATTTTATATTCCTCCATTTATGAAAAATCTAATAATTGATAATTACTCCCACGTCTCTCTCTCTCTCTCTCTCTCTCTCTCTCTCTCTTTCTCTTTATTCTTTCCCCCTATTCTCCCCCTTACCTTTTACTTTTTCACCGTATTTTGACACAAACTTTCCCGCTCTGTTTCATTTCCTCCCCAACTACTCCATCCACAACTAACAGCTTACTAAATGTCAAAGTATTACGAATACTTTCTCGTTTATCTATGTAGATATTGAGGTTTATTAGATTTATTTGGCCTGAAGTGTTAATTGGATAAACATCATATATAAATGATAGCTAGAAATAGCTACACAATGTATGTATGTATGTATGTATGTATGTATGTTTCAATATATTTATACATTTATCTATATATGTATCTATATATGTATGCGCGTATGACTGTATGCATACATGTAGATAAATAGATAGCAAGACAGACAGACAGACAGGCAGATAGATAGATAGATAGATAGATAGATAGATAGATAGATAGATAGATAGATAGTGTAGTTATTATCAGGATAAATACAGACGGATATATTTCGATATTGACCGTATGGATAGATGCAGGGAAAACATATTTACTAGCTCTTCGGACATTATGCCTTGTTTTTTTACTACTGTCTACAGATAATCATTGAACTGTACGTGTGTATGTATGTATATGTGTGTGTGCGTGTGTGTGTGTGTGTGTATGTATTCCTTTAATCTTTAATACCTTTACATGTTTCAGCCCTAAAGCTGTGGCCATGCTGACGTATGTGTGTGTGTGTGTGTGTGTGTGCGGACTGTGTAATAAGACATAGTATTTACATGATAATGTGATAAGCAGATATCGTGTGTAGCTTTTGGAGGGAGAGAGAGAGAGAGAGAGACGTAGATATATTGTAGAGATATGTTGACTAGATAAACGAAAAGGCCATGGAGGTAGCTACTGAATAGATGCAGTGTGTACATGGTGACCAGATATTCAGACAATGATGACAAGATAGTTACTGATAACAGTATGAATATGCTGCCAATAGAAATAGATAAATGTTGTGTAGATTGTTTAGATATTTTGGCTGAAAAAATGCACGTATATAGTATTAACAGACTAGCTATGACCGTACAACGTATAGATAACCAAGTGTATAAACAAAGTGTGTATATGTTAAGTGGATAGACACACTTTAGATTTGGACTATATAAGTAGGCAGTGTTTGTAGACTGTGAATGCCTGTAGAGTGGCATTGCGTCGATTAATTACAGTGCCTACGTGACCATTATCTGCATCTACATTTACGGTGTTTGGATATCAACAGTACAGATATACAGAGTAGAGATAGTAACAGGATAGATAGATAGGTATAGGTTATAGCGATAAAAACAGCAGGATAGAGGTTTTGTGTGTGGGCGTACAGATGGAGAGTGGAGATGGACATGGAGAGAGAGAGACAGAAAGACAGAGAGAGAGAAAGAC
>NC_069000.1:31453676-31454862 GCF_001194135.2 Octopus bimaculoides | reverse complement strand
AGAGAGAGAGAGAGAGAGAGAGAGAGAGAGATTTCAGAAACAGGTTCAATTAAAAAGCGAATATACACCTAGACAAATTGAAGTGAGAAAATATAGAGACAGCCATACAGAAATGCATAAATAAAACTCATAATGAAATATCGATTATTGTTATTATATACTGTATCAGACAAATGTATAATTTTGTTACATCGGTCTGAACCTGTACACAAATGATTTATAAAACTACCTTCAACAAATCTTTTAATTCAATATTGGCATGTTCTCAACTTAGCCATGAATTATTACGTTGCTGCACGTGAATCTAGAAAGAGCAGACAAGCAGTTGCGACGTTGCTATCGAAAATTTCAAAACTGCTGGATTCTATTCGAGGCCAAAGACCTTCAGTGTTAATTGCAAAGTCCCCTTTGCCCTAAGTAGTTATTGCTCCCACAGGCAGAAGTGGTCTCAGAAAGTCGTTTGACTGAATACTACAGAATAAGGAAGAGAATAGGAATACTTACAAAAAATAAAGGAAATCTAGAATGCAGAATGTGACAAAGCACAAGGCCAGCAATTTTGACTGAAGAGGAAAGATGATTACATCGAATTCAGTGCTCAACTGGTACCTATTATATCGATCCTTAAAGTCGACCCCAGCGGAATTTGACCCTAAAACATACCGCTGAGAGAAATACTTCTAAGCATTTTGTCCAATGCGCCAATGATCCTGCCAGTTTGCCAGTCATTTGATAATCTTAACAATAATAACCAAAAAGAGTATGCAGTATAAGTTCTTTTTTAATCTAAAATATGCTCTCCTTCATTTTCTACAATGCTCTTCCATCTATCTGGTTGACTTGCAAGGCCCCTCTTCCAAATTCGCTTGTCCGTGACGAAATGTACTCTTCCACTACTGTTCTGACCTCATCTACTGAATTCACTTTTTTTCCGTCCAAATGATTTTGAAGACTACGGAATAAATAATAATCAGAAGGGGCAATGTTCGCCAAATATGGTGGGTGGGGCATCGTTTCCCATTCAAACTGCTCCAGCTTTTGCAATGTCATCCTCACTATATGTGGCCGAGCGTTATTTTGATGGAAGAACATCTTTCGTCTTGAAACCAAAGATGGTTGTTTTTTTCTTCTGGCATTGACTTAAGGAGGAGATCTTTGTTATTGCTTGGTTTCGGTTTAAAAGTTC
>NC_069000.1:31452377-31453666 GCF_001194135.2 Octopus bimaculoides | reverse complement strand
ATTGACTTAAGGAGGAGATCTTTGTTATTGCTTGGTTTCGGTTTAAAAGTTCGAAGTGGACTAAACCTTTCATATCCCACCAGACAGATAACAACACCTTACATGGGCGAAGACCTTTTTTAGCCCGGGGTGCTGGTGTTTTTCTTTTCCCTACACACTCTCTTCAGCGCTTGTCACTTTTATAGAGAACCCATTTTTCCGCACCAGTCACTATTCGGTCCAAAAAAGGTTCATTCGTGTAACGCGACAGCAAAGAAGAGCACACGCGATTAGACTCGAAAAGTTTGTGAGGAACCCATTGACCAAGTTTGCTGATTTTTCGATGGCACACAGGTGCCGATGAGTGATTGACTGACCAAATCCCAGATTCTTTACTATAGTCTCAACGGTTACGATGGTATTTTTTCTACCAGGGTTTGCAGGACGTCCTCGTCGAGCTTTACAAATTTTTCAGGATGAGGTTCGTCTTTAAGGCTGCTGTTTCTGATTCGGAATTTCTGGAACCACCGTTGAAACTGGTTTACGGTTATTGTCCGATCCCTATATACTGCATTAATATGTCTCACACTTTCCATTGTGCTGTTACCTTTATTGAATTCAGAAAGCAAAATATGCCGAATATGCTCCTTTGTCACTTCCATTATAGCTTTGAAAAACAATAGCTGTTAAGATCGAACTGCACTCTCCGGAACTTGCACCATGAATAAGTACAAGGTAAAATTACTAGCTGCTTTTATTGCAAGTTGATGCAGGTAGTTTAACCTGTCCCCCTCCGACTTTTAGTTCATACAATTGATAAAACGGCATGATTTATGGGATGATCCAATGCAACAGAATAGGATAAAGCAAATTACCACTCTAGAAATAGTGGGCTTAGACATAACTATGCAGCTAAGAAGTTGCTTAGCAACAACACAGTTTCGATTTCACGCTTGCCCAGAAAGCTTCTGCGTAGCAACTTAAAGGGCAAGGCGTAATTTATTATAACTTTGGGTCCAACAGCGCTATGTTGTCTCATCCTACCTCACATTAAGTTCATGCTAGTCACTAAGCTTATTGACTTCCTGTAATTTCTTCTCTGTACACGTCGTTCTTGCAATCCCTTACTCGCAACTTGCACTTTAATTGTGGAAGAGAAGCGGGTTTCAGACGTGGCTCCGTGCACAAATGAGAGTCCACAAAAGTAGTCCTTAAGCTGCATCGAAATTTTAAGATACAGCACTGTAAAATATGCAAATATATAATTACTAACTAATTAGGTTCAATTATTCAAACACACACACACACAC
>NC_069000.1:31447904-31450958 GCF_001194135.2 Octopus bimaculoides | reverse complement strand
ATATATATATATATACACGGTGAATTCATATATAGAGATTTATAATAGTATAAAATACTTATAATTAGGGGCATAGAAAAGTCTATGCCTATGCTGAAAATGGACACCAAATCGTCAAACCACTTAAAAACTATCACTGTACCGTGAAGAAATAATTTTTTAGTGGATTGACGATTTGGCGTCTATTTTCAGCATAGGCATAGCCACTTCTATGCCCTTAATTATAATTGTATTTTATACTATTATAAATCTTTCTCTCTCTCTCTATCTCTCTCTCTCTCTCTCTCTCTCTCTCTCTCTTTCTTTCTATTGATTATTTTCAATCATCCCCAGCACCACCACATTTGCCATACGCACATCTTTCCAACTTCTGACGCCACCACCATCATCATCGTGGCCTCCGTCTCTGTCACGACTATAGCTCATACTATTACTATCACCCCATAACTATCACAAAAAGGCTAAATGTGTGGGTTCGTTGGGTATGTTATTCAGCATGTTACTTCAGTGTTCAGTCCCTCTTTTTCTCACAGACCCACTCTTTCTCTTTCTTATTATTACTTCCAACACTACTACTTTTAATAAAACATCATCAACTCTCCCTAAATTTCTTTGTCTGTCTTTCTCTCCTTCTCTTTTTCTTTCGTTATCTCTCTCTCTCTCTCTCTCTCTCTCTCTCTCTCTCTCTCTCTCTCTCTCTCTCTCTCTCTCTCTCTCTCTCTCTCTCTCTCTCACTCACTGTCTTTACCAACACTCTCACCGTCTCTATGCCTACTATTACTCTCACCCCATCATGAGGAATAGTAGGAGTGTTATTGAATAGTGAGAGAGGAGTTCTAAGTGTGACACACTGATACACAGAAATTTATTTTCGCACTTATTATATTAGATATATATGTTAATGCTTGTTTTTAAGTTCAGTTATAATAAAAATAACTTTACATTAATCTGATGGCTTATTCTATCTTTTGTTGAGTACAAATTTATTATTATTGACAGTGACATCGAAGTTTCGGTCAGCTAACCCGTCGTCCAACTACGATACGTTAAAGTCAAATTTCAAGAAGGATATGTCGTATTTCATTTTCTTTATTGGATTCATTCTAAAAAAGAAACAGAAATTTACATGGTGTCAACCGTGCAAAGAATGGTAATTGATAAACTGCATCTTCACGTTCTATTTGGCAAAGTTATTCGACTTGATAGCTTTATTTTACTTTGAAAATGAATCATGATCGAGTAAGCTTAACCCTAACGCACGATAACACAGAACAGTGTATGTAAACTGACATTAGATTACGATGATAAATTTCTCTGTAACAGTAAATCGTCTGGGACTAATCGAAGTTGATGAAATCACACGTGCTTACAAGACCACTTGCAAAAAGGAAACGTCTGCTTAATCAAGTTGCACTGTGAATAAATAGTGTTTTAATGCAATGCACGTGAGAACTGCGTATGCATACAAATACTCACTATGAACAGACGATTGTATTTTTCGTGTAAAAAATTTCTAAAATTGTTGACGATTTGCCACTCTATCGCAGGAAAAATTTCCGATGCCTTCGCGGTACCCGCAAAATCGCTTCGCGGTCCCCAAGGGGACCACGGACTCCAGGTTGAGATCCACTGGATATGTGGCTTTGAGTGGAGTGGTAATGAGGTTGCAAGATGGATTGTGATAGAGAGGTGTTTTGGAGAAATTTATACTGATTAAATTTGGGATTATGTTATTGTTTAGAATACGCGTGTAATTGTTTAAATGTGTCCACTTCAGGTTATGAGATTATCTTTTTCCTTGTATTTCACAAAAATAGATGTAGGTAGGTAGAGGAAATTTTTTGATCAGCTGATTAATTCCAATAAAAATAAACATCTAAAACTACTGGCGCTGCTTAAACATGTTCCTATGTCTCCCTACACTTTTCTTGTGGCACACTAAAGTACCTAAAGTACCTACATACATACATACATACATACATACATACATACATACATACATACATACACGCATATCCAATGAGAGTACCTATATGAGAGTATCTCTCAAGTCTGATAACGCAGTATTCGGTGTTCTAACAAGACATCCATGTTAAGTTGGATATGCAGATTACCTCTTGGAATTAATACTGCTTTCGTAGTTAATAATTATTTTTTGATAAGCCTGCTGGCTATTTGCAATATCCGTGTCTTTAAAAATGCTGATTTCTTATGTATCATAGCAGCGGGATTTGACTGGCGTGCAATGACCGGACGCTTCCCACTGATGATTTCTTGAAGAATGAAATCAGGCGCCCATGACAAACGATTCTCATCTGCTTTCATGCACCAAGCGCCTACATGAGTGAACCTCTCAAGACTAGTGTTCTAGCAAGACACCTATGCTAAGTTGGATATAAAGATTACCTTTTGATACAAAGATTGTTTCTCTCGCTAATAATTAATTTTTAATATTATTCTATTACTATCATGGAAAGCTAAATCTTGTATCTTTTTGTCCCGTTTTTCTGGTAAAAATAAATAATAAACTATTTGATAGAATTCTGTATATGGTTTCTTGTATGTGGCTTTTCCTTGACCTAGACTTCTTCAGTTGTGTCCTCTGATTGAGGATTCATATCTTTACCTCCCAAAGTAAAGACCTAATTTGAATGTTGATGCTCACAACTCAAATCGAACCGGAGTCCGTTTACTTCACATTCTACTTTTTAGCAGTGTTATAACATTCTGAATTATTAAGACTGATTATGAAGTTCGCTTTACACCAATATGGTTTCCAGTTGCGTCACATTATGTAACATCTTCAACAAGTGCCTTTTAGAATAGCCTTGCACTGCTAAATTCTTTATGAGTGAAATTTGTAGGATGAAACTGTGCAGAATCTCATTGGATATTCGTGTATGTATGTATGTATGTATGTATGTACGTATGTATGTATGTATATAAATTGAACATTGTAAATCGGCAAAGTAAATACAAGTCTTGTAAATAAGTCCTGGGATCAAATTTATCCATTACAATCCTATCCAGTATAGCGCAGTTCTTGACGATATA
>NC_069000.1:31446455-31447712 GCF_001194135.2 Octopus bimaculoides | reverse complement strand
ATATATATATATATATACGTATGTA
Source organism: Octopus bimaculoides (assembly GCF_001194135.2). Classification (NCBI taxonomy): domain Eukaryota; kingdom Metazoa; phylum Mollusca; class Cephalopoda; order Octopoda; family Octopodidae; genus Octopus; species Octopus bimaculoides. The sequence continues at coordinate 31,447,687 of NC_069000.1, read as the reverse complement.
TGCATGTGTGTATGCATGTATGTATACACACACGAGCAAACTTTCCCAAACACCCCCGCGGTTGGTTGTCTTTAAGTGTGCACTACATCTGCAGCTGATCACCCAATCATTTCAGCTAACAAACTCTGGCAATGTAATCTGGGTCATCACTGTACGTTATTGAAAAAGAAATACGTGACCGACCAAAATAAATATCCATTTTGTATCATTTCAATTCAGTTTTCCTTATCAATTTTATCCAATAATTCAAAAAAAAAAAAAAGAAAGAATTTTTCTTTACGAATATACTTCCCATATTTTCTTTTATTATCGTAGGTTATTTTTGACATTCCAATCAAAGTGAAATATATTTTACAAAACATATAACCTATAATAATCAAGCCTTTTTTTTCATTATGTTTTATCTATTTACTTTCAGCTATATTTCAAAAGAACTTATCATTCCAAAGTTGGATATCTCATATAAGTTTAATTGGGTTTAAATTAGACATGTGTTGTTGGTCCATGTGCTATTTACTTGTTTACTTATTTATTTATTTTTATTGACTATATATGGGGGGGAGTAAAATGGAATAAATTGATGCAATGTAGGGGAAAAAGTAGAACGTTTCGGTTTTAGGCTTCTCCTTTCATAAACTTTATTGAACTACTTTTTTCATATTCATATATCAATGGCTTTAATACCTTTAATTCAGATTACATTTTTCTCGTTCGATCACGGTGTGATATAATGTGTACAGAAATATCTGGAAAGGGAATAAACACCGTCATTGTTTAAATATTTATTTTTGGAAACAAAATGAAGTCATTTGGTACATTTAAGTCGATACTCAATCTACTATTTAGTAGATACACCTTTTGGGTATCCAATTAATGTATAGTGTCTACACAGATAAAAGAGCATAAAGCAGAAACTCTATTTACTTTTGACAGGTCTGTGTACATAGCAAATATATTGGGCTTTAAAACATCCACATTGATACTTGAACCTTTTGGAAAACGTAATTCTAGAATATTGATATGCACAAGTACGAGTGATACAGGTAATAGGATCGATAAATTAATTTACCAGTGAAACACTGAGGTCGATGTAATCGACTAGTCCCCTCAAAATTTCAGGCCTTGTGCTTCTAGTAGAATGGATTATTATTATTATTATTATTATTATTATTATTATTATTATTATTATTATTATTATTATTATTATTATTATTATTATTATTATTATTATT
>NC_069000.1:31442236-31445656 GCF_001194135.2 Octopus bimaculoides | reverse complement strand
ATATATATATACACACACATATATGTATGTATGTGTGTGCATGTATTTATGTGTGCCTGTGTATATTTGTTTGCATGTGAGTGCATACATAAATACGTTCATACATACGTGCACACAAATGCATAGGTGCACAAAAAACACATCTAACTGCAGCAAAATCTCTAATGAATCTTTTGAAAGTTTCTTTAAAATTTCTATTAAGAACAGATGATAACTTCTTCAGTTAACAAAGACCATGCCGGAAGCCATGCCGAAAGCCATGCCGGAAGCCATGCCTGTCCCTACCACTGATGACACAATTAGACACACGTAAACCTCTCACCTTGTATCATATTATTTTTTTTCTATTCGATGTTGGCTTAGTTCCTTGCGATCGATTCTTTAATTAGATCCCAAAACCTCTTGATAAGAAATATAGTAATTGAATTTTTATTTCCTTTTTTATTTCCTATATTTTTTTTTCTTTTGTTCGTAAATACTTTGCTAAATTACACGCGGACATACATATCCACGCTCTTATATATATGTATGTATGTATGTATGTATGTATGTATGTATGTGTGTGCGTGTGTATGCATGTATGCATATATACATGTATGTCTATGCATACATACGTACATAAATAAGTATATTATATATATGCATGTGTATATATATGCGCGTATATGTGTATATGTGTATACGTTTTACTATAGTATATGTGTATACACGCATGTATATGTGTGTATATGTGTATATGTTTTTTTTTTTATTTTGTGTGGTCGTTGGGATGATGTTGGTCTACAAAGGATTAAAATTAAAACTAATTTTCTGATCTTTGAATCGCATCAAATTAAATTTAATGAGGTAATGAATATGAAGCGATGGTGGAGATGCGTGTGTGTGAAAGAAAAAACCCTCATAATGATTGCGATAAGGAGCAAGGAAAGGAGATGGAGTAGGAGAAGTGGGAGGAGGACGTGTTGGTGTTAGCGTGATATTGCTGAAAAGGTAATGGTGGTTATATTTGGCAGTGTGCTATTGTAGTAGTGAGAGTGTAATAGTGGTCGTATCATGATAGTGGCTATCGGATATTAATGGGAATAGTACGATAGAGGTAGTTGTGTAACATTGGTAATAATGTTGAAAGTGGACAGCAAGACGTAGATAATTATTAGAATGCATTTTTGCAGTCACCTGTATAACACGTCTGTTGCATTTCTGAAGCTTTTGGTGTAATAAGTGGAATGCCGTAATGCAAACCCTATTTTCCACTAACCTTCATGTTACATGCAAACCAATGAACATGGAATTGAATGGGTAAATACGTTTGGTGGTACCCAATTCCACTTGACAGCAAAATTTCCGGAAAGATGCCAATTCCGTAACGCCTTAAGATGGTGATTTCTGCTTCCCATCGTTGCCCTTTTTTTTTTTTTTTTTTTTTTTTTTTTTTTTTTTTGAAGTTCGCAGATTTGTAGGGTTACTCTACTTGATTATAAAAATCTCAGTACAGGAAACGGAAATAAAAGGCAGATTTAATCTCTGCAGTAATTTAATTTGAATTCCGAACGTAAAGCAAAACATATTGTGTGTTGTTATAACGAACCCTAATTTGCAGTGAGAAGAGTAGTGGATTAGCGGAATCCAAGCCACCACCCTCCGTGTCATCAATACAAACTTCCGACAGGTAAACAACAGTCTATTAAATCTCTCTTTCACTTCTTAACAACTGGTGATATATTTTATCGAACTCACTAAGACTATCTCTTAAGTGTACTTCAGCAAGATTTCAACTAGGATCGTAAAGCGTTTTAACTCATTCCCACCAAACACTTAATCCGTTCCTTCTAATTTTTAATGTTCTCACAAATCAAAACTTTTCAAATGTTACGGTAGATGCCTTCCTATCCACTCAACTGCTCAGTTGCAATTTTTCCAACCACGAAATGATAAGAGACAAAGTCTGCCTTCCTAGAATTTTAATTCAAAACTCAAATGCTCGTAAACGCCGTAAAGCATTTTGTTCTTTGAATTTCCTTTTCTTTTCATCCATGTACTTTTATCATCCTAATTATATTAAAGTAGCCAGATCTGTGGAAAGCCAACGCTTTATAAATTTTCTTATATCTCTTTTGATGTTTGGATTCATAGATCTTCAATTATTATCTGAAATATTTCGACTAAAGTTTTCAACATCATGCTGTATTTAAGGTTGTTTAAAGACAGTACTCGAATATACAAAGGTTATGATAATAATAAGGCTTCAAATTCTGCCACAAGGGCAATTTTGGAGGAGGATATAAGTACCAGTTGAACACTGGGGTCGATTACATCGACCCCAGTGTTCAACTGGTACTTATTTTATCTTCCCCGAAATGATGAGAGGGATAGTCGATCTCGACGGAATTTGAACTCGGAGCGTAAAGACGGTCGAAATGCTGCTAAGCATTTTCCCTGGTGTACTAACGATCCTACCGCCTTAATAATAATAATTCCTTCTACTGGATACACAAGGCCTCAAATTTTGGGGGAGAGGGTTAATCGATTACATCGGACCCAGTATTTCCACTGGTACTTAATTTATCGACCCTGAAAGGATAGAAATCAAAATCGACCTCGGCGGAATTTGAACTCAGAATGTAGCGACGGGTGAAATACCGCTAAGCATTTTCTCCGGAGTGCTAACAATTCTGCCAGACCACGCCTGAATAATAATAATAATAATAATAATAATAATAATAATAATAATAATAATAATAATAATAATATCGAAAAATACCTTAGGAATGAGAACCCAGGTTCAAAATTTCCCCAAGACACCTGATGAAGGCTGGAAAGTGTATCAGCCGAAACGCTGTGTTAACAACAAACAAGATGAGGACAAATATCCGTCAAATGTAAATAATGTAAATAATATAAACCCACAAGTCAGAAATACTCGGGCTCTTTATGAGAGCTTGCAGAACTGTTTCGTCGCTCTGCGCGTAACTCGGGCAAGTCCGGCTGGCTGCACTTCCGTGCTTATAGAATTTTATAATGATTTCTTTTATTGATCACAAGGGCCCAAGATATATAGGACAATATCGAAGGCCGAGTTGCAGCACACAAAAAAACCACAACAAAGCAAAAATTACAAAGACATGTAGGGTTAAATCATTCACGGGGAGACACTACCACGTTGAAGGATACAACAGAGGATGTATAATAGAAAGTAGAGAAATAAATAATAAATAAATCAATACGATCTCCAATACCATGACAGTTCACTTAGTGTAGTCTGGGGTAAACCTTATAGAAAAATCCCTGATGATTCTGCCATCCCCAAGGCATGGGAAAGTGCCCTTTTCCAATTCGTTTTCTCCTGCTCGGAAAAGCATATTCAAAATAGATTCATTCAGTCTCACCAGTCATGCCACTTACGACCACCTTTTGATAAAC
>NC_069000.1:31439175-31442116 GCF_001194135.2 Octopus bimaculoides | reverse complement strand
AATAATAATAATAATAATAATAATAATAATAATAATAATAATTTTCTTATGGTTTCTTAAACATTCTCTAAAACAACCCTATGTACAAAACTAAATATATGGCTCCCTAGGCATAACACCAACATGAACTTCTAACTTGTCTCTTGAGGCTTCTTGGTGAGACTTGGAGCCAACTTGTACAATACAAAGCAAAAGTCAAACATAAAATAATAATGATAATTTCTTCCTCTAGATTATAAGAGAAAACCGAGAACATTGAAGGGTTGATTGTGCTTATAAAGGTTTCTTATACTGGTATACATGGGAAGCATTTAAATAAAGAGAAAAGGGGATAATGATTCATTAAGTCAAACCCATATCCCATCGACTTATCCCATCGACTCCATAAAAAGTGAAGTAAAGGCAACCAAAGTGAGATTGGGAATCCGAATGCAAGGTGACGTAACAAGTTGCTCGCAAAGTATTCTAATTTGCTTTATGTCAATTCTTGATTGGTAAAACCACCACCCGAAACCTTCAGCTATTATTAAGCTATTATTAAGCGATATTTCATCCCGTCAGGTGTCACTTTTAGATTTTAACCTGTATTACAGCGAGTTTTTGTTTACTAATTGCATGGATAACCTCGGTTATCATTCTATTTCATATGTGAGACATTACTGTATCTATTTTCTTGCACATCTTAGTGCTGAAGTATACTACGTGTATGTGAATAAGGTTGATCAGAGTGTTTACCCGTGCGTGTGTGTGTGTGTGTATTTACGAGTGTGCGTTAGAGTATTCTGTAGTTTCTCAGAAAGTTCCGTATTTTCAGAATTGTTATATTGATGAATTTGTTATAGCTTTCTCAATTCAAGACAGCGATAAGGAAAGTTATATGATTAGAAGAAATATTCTGAGCATTACCTTCACGTCACTTTTTTTAATTCATTTCGGATCTAGCCAGATATCAGTGATATCGGAGACATCCGGCATGCCGCTGCAACCAGCCTAATTAAATCCGGCGTGTTACCAATCCGAGTGGTGTCGCTGGTAAGTCGAGTGGCCAAAGTACGTGGACCTTGTGATCGCAATACATGGTCCAGCCTAAACAAAATCACGCGAAGTCCATCTGTGGCTGACGACGTCGACGATTTTGGAATATTTCATCCAATATGGCTTTCCTTTTCGCTAACAGATGATAGGGTGTGATTTGAAAATATATTAGTTGCTATTTCTACCAAGCCATTTGAGAACGTAGAACTTGAACAGTAACCCGATTCCTGTCCTTTCGTTCGTTTCGCTCTGATCAACTATAACTACGTTCAAACAGAATCCAGTCGTGGCCATTCAGGTTGTATCGGTATTTTGCGGACTATATTATTCAATGTATTTTTTCCCTACTTAATATGATATGTAGCTGTTTGTGAGAGAGTTTGCTGCTAATTTTTAAAAATAGGTTTGTCTAAGCAGGAAGGAATTAGTAGGGACAAGAGAGAGTTTTCCTCAGACCGGAATCCTGGTCTAAATATTTGCAATAAACTGGACTCTGCTAAAGAGAACCCAAGACCAGGTAGATGCGTTAAACAAGATGGTTAATTTAATCTATCACCCCACCCAGGAATAGGAACTATCTCTCAGACAGGCTTCCAAACAATTCCCATTTATCAAATTTCACTCGCACGATTTTACTCGACACAAGTCTAAGGTATAAGATACCTGCCCAAAATACGACACTTTGGAATCAAACTCAAGCAGGCAGCCATATATGCAGTCATTTTATCAGGTCAAGTAAGCACAGAGGATTTTCCTTTTGCGGTCTCCCATATTGTTGTTGTTCTTAATTAGCCTGTGAGAGGTCCTGGTTGACCTAATAGACCCGATATATGATCAAAGACTTTGCAGTTTTGCCCATCACCTGTTTTTATATTTCCAGGTCTACACTCTACGATGTTTTCATTGTTTTTCTTCTAAGAATTTATGCTATGATTTCAGAGAGACTCAACTGTTATTTCTACCAAATCGATCAAGAGTCTACTGTTTGGTTCGATGGATTTGATCATTATATCGTTTAAAGTTCCAAATTAATAGCTGTTATTTTAATTACGACTTTTTCCCGCCAAAGATATCAACAATCTCCATATTGTTAACATGGCTGTTGGGGAGAAAAGTTGTGATTAATCTAACATCCAATAAAATGAAACTTTATAATTAAAATAAGGATTTTTTGGTGCTAATTTCTCTGATGAAGTTATTGAGGAATGTTAAAACGAATTCTATGTTGCGTTTTTCTATTACATTGAAAACACTTGCAGTACTTGTTGTTGTTGTTTTTGTTGTTGCTGTGATTGTTAGTTTTTGTTGTTTTTGCTTTTATTAGCGTTGTCCTTGATGCTGTTGTAGCTGATTTTATTAGGTTTTATTGTTGATTCTCTTGTAATTGTTTTTCTCGTGCCTTTATCATCATTGTTGTTAGTATTGCAGTTGGTGGTAGTGGCGGTGGTGGCGCTGCTGCAGTTTTTTTGTTTGTGATGCTAAAGTGACAGCGTTTTATAGATATTTTTGTTATTGATGCTACGACGGCTGTTAGTGTTGTTGTTTCTATGGCTATTGTTGTTAGCTTGCTTGATGTGTGATATTAATGATAATGATGATGATGATGATGATGATGGTGGTGGTGGCTGTGGTGGTGGCTGTGGTGGTGGTGTTTGTGTATCTCGAGTTTTGTTGTGTTTGAATATATTGATCTTGTTATTGTCAATGTCACATTTTTATCTCTTCCACTGCGTTTGTTGCTGCTGTTGAATCTGACGACAAAGGTGAGGATGACATTGACAAGGTCGGAGGTGAAGACGGTGAGGGTGATGAAGAGGGGGAGTATGACGGTGAAGATTGTGATAGGCTATGATGAGGATGGTGGTGGTGGTGGTGGTGGTGGTGGTGGTGGTTTTGGTGATGATGG
>NC_069000.1:31437878-31438993 GCF_001194135.2 Octopus bimaculoides | reverse complement strand
GGTGGTGGTGGTGACGATGGCGATCATGATGATGATGATGATGATGATAAGGCAGAGGAGAGGAAGGGAAAGAGGAGGAAGAGGAGGAAGAGGAGGAAGAGGAATGGGAGGAGGGAGAATAGGAGGGGGAAGGGGAAGGGGAAGGGGAGGTAGAGGGGGAGGTAGAGGGGGAGGAAGAGGAGGATATTGATGACGACGATGGTGATGTTATCGATAGCGATGATGATGTTATTGATGGTGATAATGATGTTATTGATGATGATGATGATGATGACGATGAAGCTTCTGGTTATGGTTATGAAACTGAGACCGATGACGACGATGACGAAGTTGATGATGGTAATAGTAGAGAAGGATTAAACAAAGGCGGTGAAGAATGATTCTTGCATCTGAACTCACAGCAGTTAGAGACAGTTGTGGTGGTGTGCGGGTGCGTTTGTGCCTGTATTTGTGTGAGTGAGCCCTGTGTGTGTTTGTGTGTGTGTGTGTGTGTGTGTGTGTGTGTGTGTGTGTGTGTGTGTGTGTGTGTGTGTTACAAGGAGTCGAGCAAAGTGACTTGAGAAATACTTGTCTCGGTACAATTTGCTTCTAGACAGTCAGTTCTGCTGCTCTGTGTGACACCAGCAACCGTTTTCTGCGACAGCTTTACAAGAAAAAAACATCTCCTCAAATTAACGAACCAACACAGCAAGACATTCACACACCCTTACACATACTCACGCACGTATATTACGGTAGACGCAGTAGTAGTGGTGGTATTGGTGATATGATGATGATGATGATGATGATGACGACGACGACGACGAGAGCGACGACAAATGCATGGCAACGACGATGTTGATGAGGATGATGATGGTGATGATGATGGTGATGATGATGGTGATGATGATGGTGATGATGATAGAGGAGATATAAGGATAAACAAAGGCGGTTATTAATGCTACAATATCATAATACAGTGAAGGCGCATGGCTCAGTGGTTAGAGCATCGAGCTCACAATCATGAGGCAGTGAGTTGGACTCCCGGACCGGGCTGCGTGTTGTGTTCTTGAGCAAGACACTTTATTTCACGTTGCTCGTGTTAACTCAAGCTGTGTCGGCCTTTGCCTTTCTCT
>NC_069000.1:31436462-31436956 GCF_001194135.2 Octopus bimaculoides | reverse complement strand
GAACAAAACAGCACAGTTCAAGAAAAGAAAGAAAGGTTAACAATAATTTTAACCACATTTTTTCCTTCTCTACGTGTGATCTACTAGCATAGATCGCAGTAGACGGCGGATAGTGGGTGAAATGATGAAGTGTATGTGTGAGTGCTTGTGCGTGTGCGTGTATGTATGTGTTTGTGTGTGTGCGTGCGTGTGTGTGTGTGTGTGTGTCTGTGTGTGTGCGTCTGTGTGTGTGTGTATGTGTGTGTGTGTATGTGTGTGTGTGCTTGTGCGCACTATGTAGGCCGAAATTCGTGCACCAAAATATATTGCACATTTCAAAAACTTTTTCTAAAATAGAATAAAATAAATGAAGTAATTATGAAAACACACATACTAGTACATGATGCACAAAATGAATATTAATAATAATAATAATAATAATAATAATAATAATAATAATAATAATAATAACAATAACGTAAAGTGTTAAACGTTGTGGTGTGTATAGATTGTGT
>NC_069000.1:31432944-31436243 GCF_001194135.2 Octopus bimaculoides | reverse complement strand
ATATATATATATATATATATATAAATGATTAACAAAGATGTACAAGTGTCAGTCCATTACGGCCGTTTCAAGCAGCTGCTTTAATTGATATGTATACACTACAAGAATATCAAGTACAAACACTTCTGTACAGAGTTTGATATTCACTTGATATTGTTTGGGTGTGAAAATAAGATTGACCTAACAAAGTGCCTCAATTTAAGTACCTAATTGAACTGAATCTTAATTATATTATAATATATGCGTGTGTGTGCTAATTTATACATGGATAGACAGACAGACGGATATGCATATATATGTATATCGATGCCCACTTGCACTCATAGGCATGTATTGATAATTAAAATCTGTTTTGAGCTTGCAAGCCCTTTTGATTAAAGCTTATCTCAATTTTCATAATATTTAAGAGATTGAGAGAACTTCACGCGGAATGGGACGCCAGCCCTTCACTATTTCGGGTCAAGTATCGAACCTATACCTAACAGTTGAGAACCCAGCACTAAACCACAACATCACGTACTTTCTCCCACACACATCCATATCTCTCTCTTTCTCTCTTTTTCTTTATATGCACACAAACACTTATACCATTTTGTATGTATGTATGTATGTATGTATGTATGTATGTATGTATGTATGTATGCATTATGTATGTACATGTGAAGAAGCATGTCTTAGTGTGTGTCTTAATCTCTTCCTCAGCAATCTTGCTTTTGTATGCAAATATCATTCCCTTTACTGCAACCTAAGCGCTGAATCCCTATTTTGCTACTCTACTCACCTTTCCCTTCCTTTCTGAAAGTTGTAATTCTCTTTCCCATCTGTTTGGCTTTCTCTACTGCTAGCAATTTCTGTTTTTTACTTTATCTTTCTCATCACTTTCGTGCCTCCCTATTTGCACATATTCCCCTCCCGTGTTTTTTCCTCTTTATGACATTCACATACTACCAGCACCTTGCCCACTTTTTGCCCCCATTTTCTTTCTCCCTTCCTCTTGAAATCAATAGCAAAGTAATAATTTTCGTGGACTTAACAAATATAGATATGCTGCTGATTATAGCATTATTAATTTTAGCGGGAAGACTCATTTCGTGGATGTTAGTGCAAAATTACAATCACTACCAAATTTAGTCTTCTCTTTTCCAAGAAATTGACAACACTCGATGTTCCCTTCAATAATTTGACATAAAGGAGACGATTTGGCACACGCATACATCTTGATTTGGTTTACAGCTGTTTGCATTATAAGTGCAGAGCTTCTGCATCTATGCAAAGAGTAAGGATTATTCGCCATTGCTAAAACGAGGTGTTTCATGTTACCAGTAGTATCCTGAGAAGATAATAATTCGGAAAGCGGACGAGCTCAAAATGTTATAGCATATATCGTCAGGGTAGACAAGATAGCTCTGAAAGATTGAGCAGAATAATCCAAGGCAAGCGTTATGGAAGTGTAGCATGGATACTATCAGACCCAGTTGTTGAACCCAAATTGAAAAAAGGTGAATAACTTCTTTTTTGCGTTAAACCACCATGGCTTTAAAATAATTAAGATCTTCAAAGTGTCTGTAAGCATGATAATCAATGTTTTGTGGGGGTCAGTTGTCAGATTATTTTATCAAGACTTTGCTAGGATTTGAACGTATATATATAATGTATACATTTTAAAATCACTAAACAGTAAGATTATTTAAAAAATATGCATTTGCGCGTGACCTTTCAATTTTAATTCTTTACACAAAAAAATTCCAGATATTATTATAATCTAATCCATTAAAGAACAGACTACCATTTTGAACTCAGCTTTTTAAGTGGCATGCACGAAATTCTTGGCAATTGTGTCACTTCGTAACTTCTGTCAATTAAAAATAATTAGATACAGGAAGAGAGTGGTATCTGAGGATACTTAACTATCAATGGAACCACTTGAGATGTTTTATTCCTTTCAGATCCCCCATGGCAGATAAAATTCTTACACAAAAAATTAAATGACATAAAGTCATTGCTGTTATATGTGCGGAACACAGCGATTTAGTTATTGTTACCTTTTTTTTTTTTTTTAACTTTTCAATTTCAAAATCTCCTTACTGTTTTATTAACAGCATGTTTTTTTACAGGGAGAAAAGAAAGACAAAATATTAAATGTATAAAAGATCAAATTATTGAGAAAAAGAAATCCATAACTACCTCACCAACAAAACAAAGAAAAACATAAAATTCAGGTCGAGTTGGAAGCATCTGGCGAAACTGTTACAAATGTATCAAAGAGAAAAACATTCTAAGCGTTCAGATACTGCAGTTCATCACTCAGGTTCAAAAAATAACCGATGATGATTCCGAAAAATAATGAGAACCATCGCTAAAAAACTTCAGATGCCAGAGTGGACTATTAGAACAATGGTGTATGTATATATTCGGTACATTCCGAATGTCTTTGCGAGAAGAGATCAATCTATGTTTGTAAAGACAGAAAAACCGTTTGATCCGTATCAAGCGGCTACTTACCAACATTTAAAACTCTCTGGAACATGGCATGTTTTGGATTTTCTATGATGAAAAAAGACTACGACCAAGGTCTAATAGCAGAAGAGAAGAAATGACTGATGATTATATGCAGATCCTTCTAATGTCAGAGAATGATGCACGTTAAATTTCTAGCATCTGTGATTATTTTCTGAATGGTAAGTAATGATGGTAATATCATACCAACGCACATCTTTCCACATGGCCTCGGAATTAATGCAACTGGATGCGCTGAGGTGCAGGAGAGAGTTAAGCCCTGGATGTATGAAGTGGAAAACTATGTGTTTCAACAAGACTCAGCACTGCCTCACAAGGCTCACGTAACCCAAAAATAGATGCCAGACTATCATTACGAGCACGTAAGACCAAACTTGTGACCTCCAAACTCCCCAAGTTTTAAGGCCGTGGACCACTATGACTAAAGTGTTGTTGAAAAGGAGGATAACAGACAGCTTCATAGTATCATAGATTCGCTGAAGTCCTCCATTGTCTAGGCTATGTCACACGGGCCATTTTGTGCAAGCGTATCAACGATTTTGATCCGATGAAGTCATCGAAGCTGCAGATGAATTCATAGAAGAATCTAATAAGAAAGCTTATTGGAAATATGTATACAACGTTTTATTAATTTACGTTTGTTTTCTGTTAGATTAGAGCTGTTTCATAAAATTACGGATTATGTTCTCAAATACCTCTCACACCATATATACATTCTCTTTCCTCTATACAGAGACAGCGTAACATATATATATATATATATATATATATATATATATATA
>NC_069000.1:31430234-31432420 GCF_001194135.2 Octopus bimaculoides | reverse complement strand
TATGTATGTATGTATGCATGTATGTATACATATATATTCAAACGCATTCATATTTATATGCATATATAAACATGCGCAACAATCTTTGATCTCTTTCAACGGAATATAACTTGTACAATTTTATGTCCATAATGAAATCTATTTCCACACACCTTGACATGCATTATTCGCTTTTCGCCTTCCTTTCTCCCATTTACTTCATCTTTCATTCAATATGTAACGTATGCTCTGCCTCTCTTTTTCTCTCTTTCTCTCTCCACCTATAAATTTATTACTTTTGTATCTATACATCACTATGTGTTTCACTTAGAGATTCTCTTTAACGGATGCACTCAGACACACACACACTTTCTCTCTCTCCCTCACTCTTCCTCTCACTCTCTATTTTTCTCTCTCTCTCTCGTTCTCTCTCTTTCTCTCTATCTTTCTTCTTCTCTATGTCTTCCTTTAATAACACCATAGGTTCTTTGAACCTGCCAATATACCAAAAGTAGGTCGTGTTCTTGATATAGTTATACCTACGTACAGCAGTAATAGCAGTGGTAGAAGTAGTAGCAGTAGCAGCAGCACCCAATTTAGCTGCAGTATATGCAACACTGACATAATCTAATTTCCTACTAAAACTCATGTTCAGTATTATGAAAATTTCATTCCAGTTGTTTGGTCATTAATGTATTTTCATAAACGCATTTTACAACAAATTTTGGTCATATATATCCAGGTAAGAGTGTATGCACTTTTGAATGTATGTATGCATGTGCGTATGTATGTGTGTATGTATTGATATGTGCATGTGTATATGTACGGATTAATGCACGTACGTGTGCTTGCAAATACGTTTGCGAAGAATCTCTGTAGAACGTTCAAACTTTTATGTGTGTGTGTGTGTGTGTGTGTGTGCACGGGTGGGTGTGTGTGTGTGTGTGTGTGTGTGTGTGTGAAATTGGATTTTAACTTGATAATTTATCCTGCAGAACCATTACTTTCTATTTCAGGACACCCGCTGACGAGACAAATATGGAATCGCGATGGGAATAAAAGTAGCCCCAGTTCTTGCGAACCTAATAATGGGGTATTAGTATTTAACTATATATTAAGTATCACTACAAAAATATAGATACCCATTTTACCATCTGAAATGAGACCATTGATAAACTCTTTGAATTTAAATCCCTATTAAATACAGGCTGAGTAAAAAATAAGCTCGCTTTGAAACATGAAATTCATAACAATATATTTCAACAAGGCGAAAATTTTAATCATCAAATTAAGTATCATTACAATCAACACATTTTTGCCAACGAGTTACAAGTTTGTTTATTTCGGTTATATAAAATCTGGAGTTCAGGAGCTGATGAACTCTTTGAACGCACTTTCAGCCTTGGTTTGATTTTTTAACTCCATCTCTCACAGGAAACCGTCACAGAGCCTGACAACGTGATAGTCCGTAAGAGTAAGGTCTGGGGAATAATCTGGCAGAAGAACTTCGTAGCCAAGTTCCATCAACTTCTGGAGCGTCATTAGTGAAACGTGTGGTTGTGCATTGTCATGAAGAATGATTGGCCCTCTTCTGTCAACCAGTCTTAGACGGAAGAGTAGCAGTTTTCTGTTCATTTTGGCCATTTTATGGCAATATGTTTCTGCATTAGTGGTTTTCAGTAGCAAACCACCAAACGGTCACCATAACTTTCCTTTTGAAGGTTCAGGGAAGGATTTTGGTGTTTCATTTTGATTCAACCACTACGAAGAAAGATTTTTGTTATTGTACATAATCCAGTTTTCATCGCAAGTCACTACACGGTCGAGAAATGGATCGGTCTGGTTACGGAGAAGCGACAAGCAAATTTCATTCAAATCTGTATTTTATATCTTCTCTATAACAACTTTTACTTAAACATTTTCTCGCACCGTCTCTGATGAAGTGATATATAAAATATCCTGGAAACAGTTGTAAGACCTTCTCTTTATAAATGTTCTGAAAACATTCAATGGTTTGGATTTTTATCTCATTCTGTTCATTTTTTTATATACACGCATGCTGATATAGGACCTACGTTGGACTCCTCATTCGTATAATCATCGAACCTGGAGCTTCACTATAGTCTGTCCATAGCACTTACTCAGCATTACATGACACTTTTGGGTCTTCTTGACACCATTACCTCTCATAACCTCGATATATATAT
>NC_069000.1:31426725-31429495 GCF_001194135.2 Octopus bimaculoides | reverse complement strand
CTGAAGGAAGATGAAGAGGAGGTAAAGCAGAGAAAAAGGAGGCCGTGGTGGTGGTGGTGGTGGCGGCGGTGGCGCTGATGCTGGTGGTGATGGTGGTGGCAATAGTGGTGGCGGCGGCGGCGGCAGTGGTGGTGGTAGTGGTGGTGGCGGTGGTATGGTGGTAGTGGTGGTGGCGGTGGTGATTTGCATGGACGTAATGGTGAATAGGTGATGTGGTATTTTCTAGCAGAGATGATGGTAGTAACGGCGTCTTTGTCCTTATAATGAATAGACGAATGTCGCTTGTTTTTCTGGTGGGTGCATTGGCCGTCATAGTGTGGGCGAATTTGTTATGGTTACGTTGGCCGTCGTAGTGGTAGTAATGGCGACAAAGGCTTTGTTAGTGGTTATTAAGGATATGGAATGCATTGTTGCTGTCGTTGATTCAGTTACTAGTGGTGATAATAGAGTGGACATTGGTTTTAATGGTTCTGATATTCAAGGTGTTGGTTTTGTATTCCGGATCTTGACAACTAGTCTGATTTTGTGTCATACATATGTGTGCATGTGCGTGTGTGTGTGTGTGTGTGTGTGTGTGTGTGTGTGTGTGTGTGTGTGTGTGTGTGTGTGTGTGTGTGTGTGTGTGTGTGTGTGTGTGTGTGTGTGTGTGTGTGTGTGTGTATTAAACTGTATTTGCATTCCAACACAGCTCTATCATAAACTCAAACCGCAACACGCCCCCACCTGCCATTCTTAGATATAGACTAGTAACTAGTAATAACACATAACACAGCGGTTTACAAACAGACAAATTATTACATATGCATGATCATAATGAATGTCCTTATACATACAAAATATCTGTAGTGAAATCCCTTCATAGACGAGCTTTAAAGTTTTCATTCATTAGACGAAGGCGTGACTGTGTAGTAAGAAATTTGACTCCAAACCAAATGGGCCACAGTTCAGTCCTATGGTGTGACAGGTGTCTTGTACTGCAGCACTAGAGACTTGTGAATGGAATCGGTTGATGGAACTGAAAGAAACCCATCGTATATGTGTGTGTTTCTAAGTGCGAGTCTTTGTGTTTCTGCCCTCCCCATCTCTCTTCTGCTTGACAACTGGTTTTAGTTTAAGTCCCCTTAAACTAGCACTTCGACAAAAGGAGCCGATAGATTGGGTACCAGGATTTTTTTTAAAAAACAAGTTCTGGTGTTATTTTATAAAACAAATTCCTTCAAGGCGGTACTCCAGCATGGCCGTATTCAAAACTTTATAACAATTAAAAGATAACATTTAAAGATAAATTCGATACGGAAATTTCACACGTAAAACAAATACAAGTTAACATTGGATGCCCAATGGAGATATAGAATAGAACAAAGAGAAACGTAAAATAGATTGACACCACAGATACTGCAGTTTACGTTTCATACTGAAAGTAAAACCGTGCATTTGTCTGCTGTGGTGAAAATTATCAATGACGTGGTACATGTCAAGTTGTGAGCCGGCATTGAGCGGTGAGTCATCTGCCAACAGGAAGTACCTTGTGACAATTGTTTTTTTACTATCGAATTGGCATGAAACCTCTTGACACTGGAAAAAAAACTTTGGAACCAGGACGAAACCGGATATCTATTCAAATATCACCTTTTGGGTACCAAACTAATTTTGGTGATATATCAATAGTGTGTGTACGAGTTTGTATGTGTGTTTGTGTGTGTGTCTGTGTGTGTGTGTGTGTGTGTGTGCTTGTGTGTGTGTGTGTCTTTTTTGTGTGTGTATGTGTGTGTGTGTGTGTGAGCGCGAGCTTAGAAATATATACCGAGGCATACTAATACATAAATAGACATACACACACATACGCACACACACACGCACACATACACACACACACACACACACACACACACACACACACACAAACACACACTCACACACAACGAGTCATACAGATATAGGCTTCGTGTTTGTGATTTCCAGACAGAATCAGAATCGGAATATGAAGCCAAAGATGCCGAACGTACAACATAAAAGATTCAATATTCCTAAAATCAATAATTCCATATACATAATTACACCTTGGCATACACCTTACATTCAAAATATGTGACACAATTTTCCTTGTTGCCACGCTTTCTTTGCTCACATCACACTATTCTCTCCTTTTATCAGAAATGAATATCTTGCAGCATATTATTGTCTTCATTTATGGTCTGAGTTCACAACATCTAATCATGTTCCTTGTCCGCTTTCATCTTTTTTTTATTTTATTCTATTTTATTTTCTCCTCTTGCAGATGAAAATGAAATAAGTTACAAGTCAGCAAAGTCATGGTAGTATGATTAAGACATTTATTTGGCAACCAAGTGATTGTACTACCGGGTGTACTGCCAACCAGTACATCCGATAATTGAAGAAATTTGCTTCCCGACCATAAGTTTCAAGGTTCGGTTCTACTGCGTGGCACCTTGGACAAGTGTTTTCTACTATAAGACTTGGGCCGACCAAAGCCTTGATTTAGTAGGCGGAAATTGAAAGAACCCCGCCCTATATATATATATATTGTGTAGGTATCAGTTAGAGGAGTTGAACACCTCTAAGAGATAATTAAATCCAAAGACGCTCCTGGTGATTACCTGAGTAGGTACAGTCCTTTGCTAGTAAATTGAAACGATCGTAAATACTACCTTCTTTATTAATGAAATTAAAGGCATACCAGCGAAAACGACGAGTTTCTCCTTGTTATTTACATCCATTTTCTTCTCCTATATATATATATATATATATA
>NC_069000.1:31424303-31425219 GCF_001194135.2 Octopus bimaculoides | reverse complement strand
AGTAACGCATATGTATATATATGTATGTTTTAGTTATTTATTTATTTATGCGCTCTTTTAAAGCCTAGCCAAGCTCGTGGGCTCGGTTTCCCGGTTTCTGTGGCGTATCTTTTCCCCGCTACCCCAGCTGGACGGGACGCCAGTCCATCGCAGCTTTATTCAAGAAACAAAAAGAAAGAATGAGAGAAAGTTGGGGCAAAAGAGTACAACAGGGGTCGCCACATGGAGCTTCAGGCGTTTTCACTCGATAAACACACACAACGTTCGGTCTGGGAGTCAAAACCGCGATCCTCCGACCGCGAGTCCGCTGCCCGAACCACTGGATCATTGCGCCTCCACATAAATATGTATGTATTGCTGTAATAATATTGCTTTATGCCATGTTTCATTGCTTCATTAAATTGCTTACTTTGTCCAGACATGTCCAATGGAATACTCCATTGGAACGGATTCATAGGTGTAGATGAGTGCATACCTATAAATGCGTACAAGTATGTGTGATTTTATGTGCATATATATGCGTATATAGACATCTGTGAATATTTTCATTTAGGTGATTTTTACATGTGTTTGTATGTCTGCCTATTTGCATACGCTAATGTACGTCGAGGCATAAACGCAAGGAAGAAAAATAGCGCCGGCGAGTGTGTCCGTATCTATATTGAAGCGTATGTTGTGATATGTGTGTATGTGCGTGCGTGTGTGTATGTATGTATATATGAATACATATGGTGATATATATGGTGGAGTGGGCGAAAGTGTGTGTTTATGTACATATATATGTGTGTGTGTGTGTGTGTGTCTATACATGTGTATATATGAATACATATGGAGACATATTGTGGAGCGGGCGAAAGTGTGTGTTTATGTACATGTATACGTATGCATGTGAGTATATGTGTATATATATATATAT
>NC_069000.1:31420669-31421359 GCF_001194135.2 Octopus bimaculoides | reverse complement strand
TATATATATATAGTGGATGTAATATTATCGATAATGGCATGAAATTACGTTTGACGCTCTGATGAGGAATTTGTGACTAGCGTTTGTTCTCCGCTGGTCTGTGCGTCTGTGCATTCAGTACATTTAGTATGTCTTCTGTCCGTTTGTTTATTGCTATACGTTTTGACTTCTGAAAATATGTATGTTTGTATGTATGTATGTATGTATGCATGTATGTATGTATGTATACATGTATGTATGTATGTACGTATGTATGTACGATTGTATGTATATATGTATGTATGTACATACACACACACTGAAGTGAATGCGCAGTGCTTAGTGGTAGGAGGTATTTGGCTAACGATCGTAAGTTCGTGGGTTCGATATACAGAGGTGTGTTGTGTCCTTGAGCAAGACGCTTTACTCCACTTTGCTTCAGTCCACTCAGCTGGCAAATATGAGTTGTACCTGTAATGAAAATGGGCCAGGCTTGTCGCATTTCGCGTCCCAACGAATTTCTCTGGAGACTGCGTTAACGGTACGCGTGTCTATGGAGTGTTCAGCCACTTGTACATTAATTCCACGAGCAGAAACTCTCGCTGTCGAAACCGACAGAATGTTACTTGATTCACGAGGTACATACATTTATACATGCGTGTGTGTGTGTGTGTGTGTGTGTGTGTGTGTGTGTGTGTGTGTGTGTGTGTG
>NC_069000.1:31419213-31420049 GCF_001194135.2 Octopus bimaculoides | reverse complement strand
TATATATATATATATATATATATATATGTGGGAGAATTTACGAAAAAAACAACAGACGAAAACATGTGGTGTAAACAACAAATGCATGTATTAGTTTAACGCTCGGGAATAGAGAAAGTCTTTGACGTTTCGAGCCTACGCTCTTCAACTGAAAGGAACACAGAAAGAAATAAGGAGAGAAACAACTAGAAAAAAAACATAAATGTAGTGGTGAGCGACATATGTATATATATATATAGATAGTTAGATAGTTAGTTAGATAGATAGATAGATAGATAGATAGATAGATAGATAGATAGCCATGAGCTGTCAACTCATTCTTGCCCTTCGTTCCAAACAGACACAGCCCTCCAGTCGTAGATTTAGTAGTTGATAAAAGACAAATAAATTAGAAATGAACCGCAATCTTTTACAAGCTATGACCCCAGTAAGCTTCATGCCTTTCTTGGAAGTGTAGTATATTCTTAGCTACAATAGCGACAACATGGCTTTCTTCCATCTTCTTGCTCTGTAAAAGTATTTGAAAACGAGTATATTAATGTGTCCGATTGATTAAAATTCCGTCTATTTGTGCAGCTGATGATAGCACTGTATTTAAATTGATGTAACAATCGCATTGTTCAATTAAATGCAGCACCTCTTGATATACTGTTGCTTATTTTGATTGTATATATATAACCGCTAAGTTACAGAGACGTAAACACACCAAGAACGGTTGTCAAGCGATAGTGGGGTGGGGACAAACACAGACACAAAGACACACACATATACATATTCACACTCACACACACACACACACACATATATATATATATATATATATATATATATATATA
>NC_069000.1:31414675-31418195 GCF_001194135.2 Octopus bimaculoides | reverse complement strand
GAGGGTTTCAGTTTATCCGATCAACGGAACAGCCTGCTCGTGAAATTAACGTGCAACTGGCTGAGCACTCCACAGACACGTGTACCCTTAACGTAGTTCTCGGGGATATTCAGCGCGACACTTTGTGACAAGGCTGACCCTTTGAATTACAGGCACAACAGAAACAGGAAGTAAGAGTGAGAGAAAGTTGTGGTGAAAGAGTACAGCAGGGTTCACCACCATCCCCTGCCGGAGCCACGTGGAGCTTTAGGTGTTTTCGCTCAATAAACGCTCACAAAGCCCGGTCTGGGAATCGAAACCGCGATCCTATGACCGCGAGTCCGCTGCCCTAACCACTGGGCCATTGCGCCTCCACAGACTTACCCATGCAACATATTTAATGTAGTATTCTGAGAAATTATTATTAATCAAATTTAACTGCACCCCGACCCCCATTCCTTTCAATAGACAGTTTTACTTTTATCAAAACCATTGGTCCTCATCTTGGGTTCATATGGCCCATGGACTTCCGTTTTAGATTTTGTTGTTAAAGTTCATTTGCAATGAATTGGTTATATTTCTCCAATGCACAATGTATTTTAACAATTTTCTTTACACAATTTTTAATAATATGTAATTATAAAAAAGTGTAATTGGATAATTTTTTTAAAAGATCGAATGCCGAGGATGGGTCATCCTAGTAAAATAAGAATTAAAAGGGTTCAAAGGTTAATTGTAATTGAGAACCACTTTGGTTCTAAGCTCTGATATTTATGGAAAGCAAAATTATCGAGCTTCTGTTTTATTTCCCTTTCATAGTTTTCTGGCCCGTTGTATTACTCTTTTACTCTTTTACTTGTTTCAGTCATTTTGACTGTGGTCATGCTGGAGCACCGCCTTTTAGTCGAGCAAATCGACCCCAGGACTTATTCTTTGTAAGCCTAGTACTTATTCTATCGGTCTTTGTTGCCGAACCGCTAAGTTACGGGGATGTAAACACACCACCATCGGATGTCAAACAATGTTAGGGGGACAAACACAGACACACAAACATATACACACACAAACATATACACACACATACATATACATATATATATATATATATATATATATATATATATATATACATATATACAACAGGCTTCTTTCAGTTTCCGTCTCCCAAATCCACTCACAAGGCTTTGGTCGGCCCGAGGCTATAGTAGAAGACACTTGCCCAAGGTCCCACGCAGTGGGACTGAACCCGGAACCATGTGTTTACCACGCAGCCACACCTTGTCAATTACTTCTTTCTTTTTTTCGTGTTTTCCTAGTTAGACAGTTATCTTAATGTCTTTACTATAATTATCAGCAAAAGCTAAGAGGCTCTTAAATTCAGGTCCGTTTGCATCATATGATTTCAGGTCTTACATGAACAGAAAATCATTAATGATCCTGATCCCCTCTCTTCTTATATAATATGTAAATTTGGCCTTTTTTCCGTATCATTCAAGAGTAGCAAGCATAGAACATCAGGAATAACAGATAGAATATCACCTTCGGATATATCAATTGATATTCATGTGAGACTGGCTGTAATGGATAAGGTGTTGATATAGACCACATGCACTAAATACCACATGCACTAAATACCACATCGTTATTCTTTTATAGACTTTCACCACATCATCACATCATGTAGAATTGCCGATGTCATATATATTATGGATTCAAGTATGAGAGAAGTGTACTACTGCAGTCTCCCTTTGTCAAAGAGAAGCAAATAGTTTTTCTCTGCTTGGCTGGTATGGTGGCAGAAGCGATATGATGTCAAAACCAGATAGGACGGAGCAAGGACTTTCCTTATAAACACTTTCGAGTGCTACTTTGCACTTGGAGAGGAACGTAAGACTGGAGACTACCCAAGCATAAATTTATGGACAACTGAGTAAGAGTGCGGGTTGTGCCTAAGTGTAAGTGTCCACTCTGTGCACGCAACAGTGAGGCAGAGACGAGACCTGGAATACGGGACGTACTTTCTATAGTCAGAATAATGGGGTATGTGTAGGGCTTCATATCTGGCCCTTGTTTAGATGGCGGCACCTCTATTATTGTTTCTCATTATTTGTTTTCCGTATTCCGTGTAAACACTCCCGACCTCATTATAATTTGCCCTTGTAATTACCATCTATCAGCCATTGTAAGAGAAACCATTATCATTATTAGCAGTAGTAGTCGTAGTGATGTGATATCAAGGAAATGGATTGACATAAATAATGGACTCTAGTGTTGGTTAGCTTCTTCAAATCTGTCAGTTCAATTTCTGCCTAGTCATTATAATTTTGCTATTTATTTATTTATTTATTTATTTATTTATTTATTTGTTCCTTTATATATTTATGTATTTATTTACTTATTTATGTATATATTTGTTTACGTATTTATTTGCTTAAGCATTTATTTATTTGACTTTACTGGTCTGTTGTTCAGGTTGTATAAAATTAGTTGTGCCTGTCAATTCTTCTTCGCGTGTGCGTATGAGTGCATGAGCTTTTGTGTGTGTGTATGAGAGAGAGAGAGAGAGAGGAAGAGAGAGAGCGTGTGTGTGTGTGTGGTTTATGTAGAAGAGTAGAGTGGATTTTTATAGGTTTTTTTTTTAATTTTTTCATATCTATTTTTGATGTATTTGTATTTATTTATTTGTGAAACTGATCATCCGAGTAAAGATGTAAACAAAGGCAGCTTGAATTATCCCCCTTGCAACTTACGCGTTTTTAAGAAATGCACAAACGCGCTAACAATGTGCTGTTATCAATAATTGTTCCTGGTTTAGGGACCAGGTCAGCAATTTTTAGTGGAGGAGGTTAGCCGATTGCAGTGGCGTTATAGTGGTGGTGAAAGATTCACTACAACGAGAACGACATGAAAGGTACGCGCGTCTGTGGAGTACTCAGCCACTTGCACGATAATTTCACGAGCTAGCTGTTCGGTTAATCAGATCGATTGGAGCACTCGTCGTCGTAACCGACGGAGTACCAGTGTTAGTAGTAGTAGTAGTAGTAGTAGTAGTAGTAGTAGTAGTAATAGCAGCAGCAATAATACTAGAGCTAGTGCTAATTATTGTTGTTGATGTCTGTGATGATGATATTTATGTTATTGTTGTTGATGGTTATTTTGTTGTAACTTAACCCCATATCAAACTTAACTAATCCGTCTCCTTTTTTTTTATCATTCTCCCATTCTAGGATTTATTTACACCAGACTACAATATGTTATCGTTGTTGTTGCTTGAGAAACATGGGCCCTACAGTTTCCAATCTCTTCCTAATTAAAGACCCTTTTCATAGAAATGAATTTCCCTTTGATCCTATGCTTTTTCTTCAAGGCGTCGGTCTACTCAATAATCCAGTTATATTAAATAAATAATTTTATGTTACTTAATCATTATATATTTCACACCTCGAGTTTCTTAATGTTTTGAACACTGCTCACGGTACCCCACTAGTATGCTTTCAAACTCCACCTTACCCATGCTCCTGACAGCCAAGTATACTGTAGT
>NC_069000.1:31412532-31413342 GCF_001194135.2 Octopus bimaculoides | reverse complement strand
ATATATATATATATATATATATATATATATATATATACATATATATGTATGTATGTATCTTTATTAGCATACACGTGTATGTGTATATACAAGTATATTTGTATATATGTGTGAGCATGCATATCTGTGTGTATGCACATATATATTTATATACATCTATGTGTATATAGATGTATATATGTATACATGTGAATATGTATATGTATATATATATATGTATGTATATGTATGTATCTGTGTGTGTGTGTGTATAATATGAAGATTATCAATCAGCTTCGTTGCAAGTTACTCGAGTGTGTTTATAACATTGCAGTTAAAGGTACAACTATTGCATATCTTTAAGCAGGAAAGGCAAAAAAAGGTTAGTCTTTTTACAAACAGCACCACACTGTTAGGTTATTGACATCGAAATAAAATTACGAAATTGGGTCAATAGCCAGAAAAGGAGAGAGACTGTTAAAGGGAGATAAATTCGATTGTCTTCTATAGAAAACTAAATAGATATAATTTTTACATTTTTCTCTCTCTTTTCCCGTTGTTTAATTTTTTAAATAATTAAGATATTGTCTGTATTTTGCTGGTAATGGATTGGTTTGCTTGGAGGGGAGTAGAATTTGCGATACTCATGAGTTCGTTAATAAAATTACGTTATTCAGGTCATTTACTTGGAAGTATTATTGGGTTCGCATAAAAATAATGCCATGTTATGCTTTTTTTTGTATGTGTGTGTGTGCGTGTGTATGTATGTATCTATCAATCTATCTATCTATATACATCTATCAACCCTAAATATCTATCTATCTATCTATC
>NC_069000.1:31411138-31412106 GCF_001194135.2 Octopus bimaculoides | reverse complement strand
GAACACTTAGGAAAACAGACGAGCCACTTATGTAAATTTTACTTCATCAGCTGCCTCTACTCTAAACTATTTGTATATATATATATATATATATATGTTTGCATGCATGTATGTATGTATGTATGTATGTATGCATGTATGTATGTATGTATGTACGTATGTATTTGACAGCCCCGATGTTGCCAAAGAAGCGAGTACAAACCAAAAGCATATGGCTTCCTCTCACGACACCCAGTATGGGTTCAGATCACAGAGAGAGAGAAAGTACGTACATATGATCGGAAAAGTTGTCAACCAACTACACAGGAGGGAGCAGAACCCGGCTAGACCTTCATGATACTTGCCTATCCTTGCCAGTTCTATTCAGTGCTTCCCCACCTTGTTCACCACCACGGTATAGGTAAAGCAAATGCTCTGCTGCCCAACAGTAAGGCCGTTGTCTGTCACTACCACCAGGACCAGGATAATCAGAGACAAATTGGGACTTTGTACCGTCACTGTGGAACCTCCGAGGGATCCACCCAGAACTAACTTTGACCTCTACTTTTCACCTTCTGGTTCTCCTTTCTCAGAGTGTTTGAGCTTGATCCGCAACAGCTTCGACCAGATCATACAGTTCAATTAAGTACTGACTAATATGCACTGTTCTTTATACATCAGAGAGGCATTCTGTCGCTTACGACGTCGAGGGTTCCAGTTGATCCGATCAACGGAACAGCCTGCTCGTGAAATTAACGTGCAAGTGGCTGAGCACTCCACAGACACGTGTACCCTTAATGTAGTTCTTGGGGATATTCTGCGTGACACAGTGTGACAAGGCTGACCCTTTGAATTACAGGCACAACAGAAACAGGAAGAAAGAGTGAGAGAAAGTTGTGGTGAAAGAGTACAGCAGGGTTCGCCACCATCCCCTGTCGGAGCCTCGTGGAGCTTTAGGTGTTTTCGCTCAATAAACACTCACAACGCCC
>NC_069000.1:31410386-31411043 GCF_001194135.2 Octopus bimaculoides | reverse complement strand
GTTGCCCCTTATCGACTTGTTGCAGTTAAAGATAACTTAGACCTGCTAAACAAATTCAACCCTCCTAACAGCTTCTAACTGTCTTCCTTTTATCCCTGCATGGCACGTTACCTCCAGAAACACCCTGTTTTCTTTTTTCCAATTCTGAACGCGAAGGAGCTCTTCAAGAAACTGGTAATCTGCAAACTTTGTGAGTGGTACCGAGAACCTCAAGTGCTTTTATTCCTCCTGACCGACTGAAATTTGTTCTGTTAATACTGGCGAAACGTCTGAAAGAGAACTGGAAAAGTTAAAACGTGGCGTACACACACCGACTTGCGTTTGATTTATGTCTTCTAGTTTCTTTGTTAATCTATCTCTTGTTGTTGTTGCTGCTACTGTTGTTGTTTTTGTGTTTGATTAAATGCAAGTCAGCCATGGTTAAAAAGGCGTATCAATGACGTGTCAACCCTGACCGTCTCTCGAAAATTCGTAACTATGTTAAGCGAAATCTGATTGTTATGTTTAGCAGTTTAGGCGAGTGTGTGAAACTTCTCTTCTTTACTGGCGGTGATGTTGTCGTTACTGGTGGTGTTCGTTTTTGTCGTTCCCCCTCTCATTCTTATAGTTATTAAATTTATTTATTTTGTGTCATTATTCTGTATACTGTTGTTGTTG
>NC_069000.1:31407395-31409911 GCF_001194135.2 Octopus bimaculoides | reverse complement strand
GGTGGTGGTGATGACGGTTGTGGCGGTGGTGGTGGTAGCGAAAGTGCTGCAGCTTCTGTTGCTCTATGGTCTCTCATAACAACAGTATTTAACAACCTCCAAATTCAAAACTTAGCTGATGACAATTCGGTGAAGAGAATGAGAAAAGACGTGTACCAATTACGAAATTAACATTTTCACCATAGATACCTCACCCCATCTGAATCTTATCTTACCCGAATCTTAAGAACGTGCCCAAAGCAAACACACACGGGATTACAAAGGAGAAACGAAAAAAATATTCCATGCCAACTTTTCAAATATATATACCAAAAATAGGTGGGGATGGAATAAGAAAGGAACGGGAGAGATGTGACTAAAATTATACATTGTGTACTAAATATGTGAATACATAGGTAATGCAGTCCTGTTGATCCAGGAGTTCCTCAAACTAGAATCCAGTTAAGGGATGCCCACCTCACAGATCTAAATACGCGTTTAATTTCATGTAGCTAATTGCCTGTCGATTGTTCTTATGCAACTTAAAAGATCAGATTATAAGCTTGTGATTCCAACCGCCACAACGTAGATGAGCACTACCGGTTAAACTAGCGGACCCTCTAAATGCGACCAGGATGACTTGCTGTGTTTTGTCCATCTCTGCACTAACCAATCAAGACATCCAGATGATACCAGTTGGACAATTGGAATTTCTTGAGCAAGTTTGCGAGACTGCTGTACTTCCATTCCCTTCAGCAAAAATGCACAATCCCTGCGTGCGTCTATGATACCCATCCAAAGCTTATTATATAATTTTAGGAATGCCTTCAGAAGTCAAGCATCCCTAAGATTATGTGTCCATATTGTTGTTGTTGTTGCTGTTGTTTTCGTTGTTGTTGTTGTTGTGGTGGTGGTGGTGGTGGTGTGTGTGTGTGTGTGAGTGTGTGTGTATGTGAATGTGTGTATGTGTGAGCATGTGTGTGCTTGTGTGTGTGTGTGTTTGAATTTGTATGTCTATTTTAATATAAATTGGTTTTTTGAGGAAGATGGTTCTGTTGTGCAAGCACTCGGAGTTAACGCATTTTATTAGAAATTACATTATCACAATGTCCCTCACTTCAAAGATAGTCATATCACGTAGGTGTGAAAGCAGTGTTGCTTTGCTACAAAATGTGATCCAGTATATTTATAGATTTGGCCATACAGTATAAGACAATCTATTATGAACGTACTTGCAGATATTTAGTCCTGTGATATGAGTTCAGTTTTAATGGTGCAGTCGGCATTGAAAATTATTTTTCTTTTGTATATATTTTACTATTGACCACCTCAGTTAGGGAAAGAAGCTCAGTGCTCATGACTTTATATTTTTGTAAAGGTAGAACTTGTTCTCAAAGCAGAGGCCTGGCCCGAATGCTTACAAAAATGCAGACCCTACGAAAGACACCAAAGGACCAGGTGCCGGTGCTAAAGCTGGTGACAATTTAAGTCTAACCTACGAAATCAGAATCTAAATAGTCAGTACAAACCTCCCAAGGCATTTCGTCCGCCATTCCAACAATCTTTCTAATCCAATGCCATGGGCTGAGATTGTATAGTACTGGTCCCGAAAGTGAAGCTTCGCAGGATTTGAGAGAACCAGAACAAATAAGCAAGATATTTTGTCCCCAACTATAATAACTGCTAATCTGACTTCATATTTTATTAAGGTTTAATTTTACTTAAACGCATTCAATAAAATTAACCCATGGACAAGCATAGAGATACAATTTCCCATGAAATATTGCACAAGCATTCTTATAGTAAATATTTCGATTCTTCTTTGAGAAATCCATCAATGTACGGCATTATCATTTATACAAATGAAAAGATAATGAACAAACATTTCTTCGTGAGTGGCTATGCTTTCTGGTTTAATTAGCTATACTGGGAACTTATTATATATGTACAAATGCTCTTCGTTTACATCCGCACAGCAAATATAACATCGTCTTATTGAAAGATCAAATAATCGAACCATGCCAACAGCAGCACTATTGTGTCTTGTGAATTAGATTTTCTTTAAGATTAGTATGGCACATGATCAAAGTTCATACTTTGTACCTGTATGATTAATAAGAAGATTGTTAGTTTTAACTTACAAAGCCCCAGCGTAACCGTGATCGAACAGATTTATGATCGATGATGTTCCAGCCATGATTATCCAGTTTTTATTTAGATGATATAAATCAATACATCTGTTTCCTTTTCATGACACGGTAGAGTGTGAATTGAGAAAACTTCCGTTGATAATTTAAGCAAGTTGAGGACTACATGCACAAGTTTCTATCGATGTACATACATGCACACACTATACACACACTATACACACACGCGCGCGCGCACATGTGTGAGTATATGTATGTACGTATGTATGTATGTGTGTGTATATATATATAAATATGCATGTATGTATGTACGGGGGGGGGGAGTCAAAAATTATACTATATTATATTATATATATATATATATATATATATATATATGTGCGAGTAAAA
>NC_069000.1:31406016-31407275 GCF_001194135.2 Octopus bimaculoides | reverse complement strand
TATGTTTTATTTATATTCCTGCAGAACCAATGTGGGGTATAGAATATGGAATATACAATATATAATATGATATACAATATACAATATAAAATAAAATAAAATAAAAATGGATAGCACCATGAAAGAAAGTATTGAATGTAGATGAAATATTGAGTGTTCAATATAAAGGATCAAATATATAAATATATAAATATAAATATATATATATAAAGGCGACTCGAGTTTCAGGGCTATTTCCCTTCGTCATGGCCGGTATGACAGACTTTAACAGACTGTATATATATATATATATATATATATCAGCAAGCCACGTCGAACAACAAAAATTAGACGCCAATAGAGTATTGTATTAAATAAAGGACACAGGTACTTAACGCTTAACTGACATTCAGCGTACTGAATATAAATGTTCTATTCCTGCGTCATTTTATATATTTATAGATACGCACACATAAACGTTTGTGCGTGCGTGTGTGTGGGGGTGGGTGGGCATATGTAAAATGTTCAAATATACTGTAAACATATTCTATATATATTTTGCGTACTGAGTGCATAGATGCATTTTTGATACCAAATGTTGACAGTCCTCACAGTTTACCCGAGATAAACTTTTCTCGACTATCAAGTAAGAAAATCTGTTGGTTTGAAGTTTTTTAGTGTTTTGAAGATTTAGAGCTTGCATTAAAAAACTAATTCAGAGTTTCGATTCGGAATATTGTTCTTGAATGTAATAAAGTGATAGGGGTCATTGGTAGAAATTTGGCAGGGTTTGTTAATATTTTTGAAGGGTTGTGCGTGCGGCGATATTTTCCAATTAATGGGAAATGGAGTATCCCTTTCTTATAATTTCCCTACATGTTTGGATAGTGAGGTATCATTTTACTCTTTGGATAACCAAAGTGTCAAAAGAATAAAACATTTTAAACCAAGTTTTCTATAACGGATAAACATGAAAATACCCACAATCTCTTTTCTCGCATTTCCACCTTCGTCATACATGCTGCAGTAGAAACATATTTTGTTCATTGTTACATATGCTGCTGTAGAAAACCTTTTAATAAAAAGTTTTAGGTATGAAAAAATCTCCACTCTGGCTCTTAGTTTTCAATTCTCTCTCACACACTCTCTCTCTCTCTCTCTCTCTCTCTCACGCTATCTCTCTCTATATATACATTTACACACACACGCACGCACACACATATGTGTGTGTGTGTGTGTTATGGCTTAACAGCCCTTACCTTTGTTTTCACTGTCCTGTT
>NC_069000.1:31404478-31405707 GCF_001194135.2 Octopus bimaculoides | reverse complement strand
ATATATACATATATAAGGTATAGTTCTGTCAAACTCACTTTGTTTCTAACCTAATATGATATTTAACAGAACTCATATATTTAATTGCAACATGTTAAGTACTAAATAATCCAAATTATAAATGATATGAAACGTATATTTCTCTAAGCTCCCTATTACGTTTCTGCAAACCCAGTATGACAAGCCTGGTCGTTCGCATTCGCTGAAAAAACTTAATATCATAAAAGAGCCATACAGTGAAGTTCCCGGTATTGCATGATGTATGGATTGGCCCATCATTTGAAAGAACAAGCAGACATTTCCGTGACATCAGATTATTCTATTTCGCCGCGGTATACAACGAACTTACCCAGACTATACTAGATTTTATTAAAAAAAAGAAAAAAAATTAAATCCATGCTCTCGAAACTTGGTTGTTGTTAGTGTTGTTACTGTCGTTGTGTAGTCTGTCATATAGGGTTTGCAGAAACGTAATAGGGAGCTTAGAGAAATATACATTTCATATCATTTATAATTTGGATTATTTGGTACTTTAACATGTTTTCAGACAGTGTGTTTCGCCAGTGTATCTTTAATTTATATAATGTAATGTGGTCTGATCTAGTCAAGAAATGTTAAGATGGGATCTCAGAGAAATTTGTCGTGCCAAACCGAACGAGTGATCAAGCAGAGGATCCTAAGTTGGGTCGTACAGTAGATGTTCTTGATGTTGCAGTTATTGTTGTTCTTGGTCAGTTTTTGTTTAGTCACTCGAAAATTTTTCCGAGACTAGATTACATTATAACGCGTGATTTTAAAGAAACTTGTTAATTATTTCCAGCAACTTGACAGACCGTGTAGAGGTTGTCTGGTTAGCTGATGAGATGCCAAAAGATGAAATCAACATGTGCAGCGATTTTAAAATTCAAACCACTTCAAAAAAAAAAGAAAGAAGAAAATGTCAGCATGGCAGAATTTCAAAGAGTAACTCACCATCAATTAGAGACAGGCTACATAAAACTAGAGCGAAGAAATATGGTTTTTATTTCCGAGGAACACAAATATCATTATAAAGCTTAATGTTATATTGCTGAGAACGATGATGATGATGATTATCATGATGACGATGATGATGTTTATGATGATGACGTCAACGACGACGACGACGACTACGACGACGACGACGACGACGACGACACAGATATTATTGAAAAAAGTAAGAATAATAATATCCGAAAGAGAAGTAAATT
>NC_069000.1:31402104-31404040 GCF_001194135.2 Octopus bimaculoides | reverse complement strand
ATATATATATATATATATATATATATATATATATATATATATATATATATACGCACACACACATGCAATATTCTATAGAAGTTCTCATACATAAACATAAACACACATTTACATATATGTGTCAGCGGATGTATACTTGTGGGTATGTGTGCATATGTGCATATGCTTATGAGCATATTTAGGAGGTATTTGTGTGAAAGTATGCATGTGCGTAAAGAAGCGTATATGCGTATGAATATAAAGAAATGATTTATAATAAACTACGCGTTGTTTCTTTATACATATACGCAAATCTCATAATGACGCCATTTTAATTGCGTTCCCAACAGAGCACGGTGAAGTGGTAGCTGGAAAATGGGCGTGGTTTGTAGGCCACCGTTGAGAGGCAGAAGTGTTGATGGGGCATGTTGTAATTTCAGTGGTGGTGGTGGTGATGGTGATGTTGGTTGTGCTGCTGGCGGTGGTATTACTGCTTACACTGGTTTATGTCAAACTGCGGCTGGAAGTGAGGAGATGCTGGAATGTGTTAATGAATGAATGAGGCAGACCAGATGCAACGAAGCAGATGCAGGGAAACAACATCCTTGCTGCGTGGGTTGTTAATGGTTTAGCCCCAGGTCAGCTTTGAATGAGCGTAATTTCGATC
Organism: Octopus bimaculoides; assembly: GCF_001194135.2. Classification (NCBI taxonomy): domain Eukaryota; kingdom Metazoa; phylum Mollusca; class Cephalopoda; order Octopoda; family Octopodidae; genus Octopus; species Octopus bimaculoides. The sequence goes on along the minus strand of NC_069000.1, from coordinate 31,403,394 downwards.
TAAGATATTCTGTCTGCACCGTTTCGTCTATATTTCAGACAATGTATTGGGTATACAAAAAGTCAAGCACCATAACATTCGACATTTTATTTAGATCATGCTGTTATCCTTTGGAGGTCGATAGAATAAGGACCAGTTGAGCATTGGAGGGTCGCTAGAATCGACTTAGCCTCTTTTATTGGTTGCTTGCTTCAGATATTAGTCTGCAGCCATGCTGAGCTACCGTCTTGAAGAAACTTAACCGAATCAATCGACTCCAGAACCTATTGGTTTTATGCTGTTCTTTTTAAACCTAGTACTTATTCCTCCAAAACATATCTATGTATGTGTTTTGAAACCTTCATCGAATGCACATTGGTCGAAAGCATATTGGGCGAAAATATATTCATTGTCTAATCTACCGAAACGCAGATTACAGAAATACTTGTTAATGGAAAAATGCGGATTCGGAAAAATTCGTCGAAAATTTGATGTTTCAAAGGCCATTAACTTTATAAAGTGTTTTGAAAAATACATAGCTAATATTGTCGATAACAAGAATTTATAAAATTTCGAGAGAATGTGTTCCACGGACACCCTTCAACTATTTGTAACCCCAAAATGTCTTCAGCCCAGTATGTTCATGCTAATATTTATACCTTTGTGTGTTTAGAGATCCACTCTTCCAAAAACAGAATTATTTCACGTTCTCCTGAAAATTTACAAGTTCTTATGACATCAACAACAAACAATTCTCGTTAGTGACGATATAGTTTCTAAAATGGACAGGGAAATTCAATGGATTGTTTTAACCAATGGTGGAAAGAATATGCATAAATAATATATTATGTAAATAATTTACAGAGATTAATTGTTGAGAAAGCTATATGTGATATAAACAATTATGTCAGAAAATTGTTAGTATATTTGAGAAAGTTATGGTAGTCATAACATAACTTAATTGTTGTAGACTGCGTTAGTATCTGCCAATTATTTTCATCTTGAATTTTCTACGTCTACCTTGTTCGGAATACTTTTTGCAAAAGGATATATGGTGTGGCAATGAACATATACAGTGTGCACCACCATAGTCTATAGCTCTGTGTCAGTTTGTGTTACACACACACACACACACACACGCACACACATAGATGCAGAGTCTGACTAACCCTTGTACCTACACCTTAGATCCATCATGGCGTCTGATGTGGCTTTTTAAACCAGACAATGTATTGAAAAGGCACCCACAGTTTACATATTACACATACACACACACACACACATATATATATATATATATATATATATATA
>NC_069000.1:31399553-31401882 GCF_001194135.2 Octopus bimaculoides | reverse complement strand
ATATATAGTTGGTGCTTGTATTGCAGGTGCTAGCGTAATGCAAACAGTTTGGTGTATCAGGAAGTATTGTCTCAAAAGTAATGACAGCCTTTGAGAAAGCAGGAAAAACATCCTCGTCGAAACGAATCTCCAGAAGAAAACCAAAACTTTCAGATAGGGACTGTCAGACACTTATGCGAATTGTTAGAAAGGATCACAAGAGTACAACTCCCAAAATTACGGCAGAACCTAATGACCATCACGAGAACCCAGTTTCACCAAAAACTGTTCGCTAGGAGCTGCACAAAGCCGGATTTCACAGGAGGGCTGCAATCAGAAAACCACTACTTTCAAAAACAAACGTTGCAAAGTGTTTAAAGTGGAGAAAAACCTACAGAATTGGTCCCTAGAGCAGTGGAAGAATGTTATTTTCTCGGACGAGTCATACATTACCTTGTTTCCGACCACCGGCTGAGTATACATGTGGAGACAGCCAAAAAGAAGCATTTGACCCAGACTGCCTTCTTCCAACTGTTAAACATGGAGGAGGATCTGTGATGATCTGGGTAGGTTATATCTTGGAAATCCGCCGGCCCAATGGTTTCCTTTCATGGCAGAATTTATAGTCAACACTAAGTATTTTATCCGATCAAATTCATCCTATGTTTGCAGAACTGTTTCCGGCGAGAAACGCAATCTTTCAGGATGATCATGCAGCAATTCACACAGCTAAAGTTGTTACTGAATGGCACAAGGAACGTTTTTGTGAAGTTGAACATCTTATCTGGCCACCGCAGTCCCCAGATCTCAATATTATTGAACATTTATGGTGCATTTTAGAAAAACAAATAAGGAATCGATATCCTCCACCATCATCACTACAAGAACTGGAGACTGTTTTAGCTGAAGAATGGACAAAAATTCCTTTGGAAACAATTCCAACTTTGTACGAGTTCGTACCTTGTAGAATTCAAGCTGTAATTACTACCAAAGACTGTCCAGCCCCGTATTAAAATATATTTATTTGAAAATTTAAGGTGTTTCCATTATTTTGTCCAACCCCTATATATGTATATATATGTATGTATGTATGTATATATAACTGATGTCGGTTCGACTCCCACGCGGATAGAAAAGCTTTCTTTTTTCTGTTGAGGGCTTATATGCCCCTTTATTTGACTATTTTCCTTAGTTAATGCACTGGGATCGCCATTAGCTTTAAGCTTACATAAAAATACCATTATTATTATTTATAGGATTGGAAATATCTGTAAATATGGCGCCGTATAAAAACGACTCGCACCGAAATATATATATATATATATATATATATATAATCAAAGACACCAAAGAGGATGGTACTGGTCTTCGTTGTCAACACATATTATTTACTTTAATTGACAGGAAGAGTACAGAGCTATGGGGAATGGAAAATCCAAAGTTTCGGACAGAGTCCTTCTGTAGAAAAGCGTTGGCAGGAGAGAAACTGAAGTCAGGCTGCAGAGTTGTACATCCTATAAGTTAGAAAAACTGGCTGCAACTAATATGGAACACAGGACCACGGGAGCATCATGAGTGAATAGGAAGTAGTAAGAGAGAAAAACTCGGAGAGAGAAGTAGAAGGAGAGAAGTATGGAATGAGAAGCTGGCGAAGATGAGAGTCAGGTAAAAGGAAAAGAAGAGCTGAGAGGGGAGTTAATGCATAGGATAGGAATTAATGAACTAAGAGAAGATAGAGGAACTGAAGGAAAAAACTTACATTTAAACAGTTGGTGACATGGTTCTCCGTTTAAATACGAAACATCGTTCACTCAACTGCTTTGAATATGTGGATCCATGATGTGTGGAGATGCAGCCAACTAATAGATGAATGATAAGATCACTTGTTGTGCAAAAATAGATGTAGACACATTGGCCTAGCATAAATTGTCGGCCGGATTTCCCTATGTAATGAGCCCGAAAAAATATGCATATCACGTCGAGGAATGCATTTAGAAGTGTCAGCTTGTGTTTGACGCTGTGGAGATGCTTACTAGATTACCGAGCTTTCTATCTTTTTTGAAGATGGGAAGACGTGGAGCAAGAAAATTGAAACAGCTGTAGGGTCAGGAGGCAGACTTCAGAAGTCGCGAATGAGGTTATCGTTCAAGCAAAGGACGGATGGGAGAAAGATGAGAGAGATAGAGGTAGGGAGATAGAGAGAGAGGAGAGACAGAGAGAGAGTGAGAGAGTGGGAATACTATGTCCGAAATGTTGAATTTTCCTCTCCTCACAGCCATTTCGCAACACACTTCGTCAATTTTTGGTACACACACACACACACACACACACACACACACACACACACACA
>NC_069000.1:31397893-31399217 GCF_001194135.2 Octopus bimaculoides | reverse complement strand
ATATATATATATATATATACATACATACAGATACACACACAATAACACACACGCACGCACCCAAACACACACACACACACACACACACACACATACACACACACAAGATTAGAGAAATAAATCAGTAGCTAGTATTGGAGCGACAGAAGCGAATAAAGCTATATTAAAACAAGGCAAAACACACACGTATTTATATCTGCGAGTGTTTGTGTTTGTGAGTGTTTGTGTGCGTGTGTGTATGTGTGTGTTGGTGTGTGTGTGCGTTGTGTGTGATTGACTCTGTTGTCGATATTTGATAAAAGAGTGTTCCAATTATTCGATCAGCTTTTCCTCTAAGTATTTCGATGATGATTTGACGAAGGAATCAATAATTGCTCTGATATTCATAACGAAGCTAAGTTATTACGTTAAGCCATTAAGTTAATGGATTAAAGACGTTGTTATTCGTTTGTCGTCTGCCGTGTTCAAATGTCATAGGAGTTCGTATGTATAAACTACCAAGCTTATAAAGAAACATGTATATCGAAACAGGTGTATGCGTGTGTACATGCATTCATATATATCTGTGTGTGGGCGTATGCGTGATGTGTGTGTTGTGTATGTATGTACGTATGCATGTGTAAATGCTCTTGCATGTTTAGACAAAATCAATATGTATACATATTCATATCCAATTATTTAATGCTACTTGATAGTCAAAAGTAATAGCTCATGTAGCAATAACAAATGAGCTATATATATACAAACACACACATACACACACACACACCCACACATGTCCATATGCTTATTAAACATATTTTGGCTAACTAGTAGGCCATCGTAGTACTTTCGAAGACATTTAAAGATATATATGTACATGCACAAACACATATGCAAATGTATACGTGTATGTACGTGTGTGTTTGTGTCTATGAGTGTGTGTGCACGTGTGTGTGTATGTATGAGTGTGTGTGTGTGTGTGTGTGTTTATGTGTGTGTGCGTGTGTGTGTGTGTGTGTGTGGGTGTTGGGAGTGTTTACGTATGTATATTTATATATTACATGGATAGATACATAGGTAGTCAGACATAGATGGATGTATATATATATGGGAATTAAGACAGATAGATAGATAGATAGATAGATAGATAGATAGATAGATTATGGTAAAACGAACTGTATTTCGTACAAAACCAGTCATATTTGCACTTCACATAATTTTATAAAATGTATACTGTGTATGTAGGTACATATGTATGAATGTATCTACGTGTATACACACACACACACATGCACACACTCGCACACACACGCATATATATATATATATATATATATATATA
>NC_069000.1:31395395-31397868 GCF_001194135.2 Octopus bimaculoides | reverse complement strand
CGATCTATATTGAGTCATCCCATAAATAATGCGGGTTTTTTTATACTTCTTTGACTTTACAGAATTAAGATTAACAAAGTTCTTTTTTTAATCTAAAATATACTCTCCTTCATTTTCTACAATGCTCTTCCGTCTATCAGGTAAACTTGCAAGGCCCCTCTTCCAAAATTCACTTATACTTGACGAAAAATTCCGCTCCATTACAGTTTGATCTCGTCTACAGAATTCATATTTTTCTCATCTAAATGATTTTGAAGACTGCGGAATAAATGATAATCGGAAGGGGCAATGTCCGGCGAACATGATGTGTTGAGCATCATTTCCCATTCAAACTGATCGCTGTATGTGGCCGAGCATTATCCTGATGGAAAAACACCTTTCGTATTGAAACCAAAGATGGTTGTTTTTCTTCTAGCGCTGACTTAAGTCGCTCAAGTTGCTCGCAGTAGATCTCCTTTGTTATTGTTTGGTTTGGGTCTAAAAGTCCAAAGTGGACTAAACCTTTCATATCCCACCAAACAGATAACAACTTACGTGGGTGAAGAACCTCTTTATGCTGTGGTGCCAGTGTTTCTCCTTTCCCAACCTACTACCTTCGGTGCTTCACATTTTTATAGAGAACCCATTTCCTGTCACCATTCACTATTCGGTCCAAAAAAGGTTCATTCGTGAGACTTAACTGCAAAGAAGAGCATGCATTCACTCTCTGCGCGTGATTAGACTCGGAAAGTTTGTGAGGAACCCATTGACCCAGTTTGCTGACTTCTCCGATGGCACGCAGGTGGCGATGAATGGTTGAATAACCAAATCCAAGCTTCCCTGCTAGTTCTTTAAAAGTTACGATGGGATTTTGTTCCATCAGATTTTACAAGATGTCCTCGACGAGCTCTACAAATCTTCCGGCAGGGGCTCGTCTTCTAGGCGTTAGTTTCCGGTTCGGAATTTATGAAGCTGCCGTTGACACTGACTCACGCTTATTGCCCGTCTCCATATACTGCATTAATATTCCTCGAACTTTCTGTTGCGTTGCTACCTTTATTGACCCTCATAAAGCAAAACAGACTGAATATGCTCCTTTGTCACTAGCATTATAGCTTTGAAAAAATAACTGTTAAAACCGAACTGCACCCATCAAAATTTGTACTAAGAAAAAGTACAAGGTAAAATTACTACCTGCTTTTATAGTAAGTTGATGCATGTAGTTTACCCCACTTTTAGTCCATGCAATTGTAAAAAGCGCATTATTTATGGGATGACCCAATATAGAGGTATGGTGATGCAATAAGGAAAAATATGAGTATATGTATATTTTTATTAATATTTAGCAGAAACACTCCGATGTTGAGTCACTTTGTTGTTTCTGCTGAATATTAATAAATGTGTGTATGCGTCTGTATGTACGTGTGTGATCTTGTGTGAGTGTGTGTGTATTCGCCAATGGCGATTGTAGTGAATAGATTTACTCTTTAGTATTTCAAGCTATTTTCACGTAATTTTGGTTAAAATGAGATGTCAATGTTATTTTTATTTTTACGTAACTTAGACGACAGCATATTCAATGCACACTGTATATGTGTGTGTGTGTGTGTGTGTCTGTGTCTGTGTTGTGTGTGTGCGTGTGCGTGCGTGTGTGTGTGTGTGTGTGTGTGTGTGTGTGTATGTGCGCGTGTGTGTGTATGTATATATGCATATATATATATGTACATATTATTTATATCATATGATTGAACGCCACACATCCATTTCCAAATAAGTTTTATCTTAATAATTGCGATGCGACTCTTATTTTATCTCTTTCTTTTCTCTTTCCCTCTGCACTTTCGTTTCCTCTCTCTTCCTTTCTCTATTTCTTTTTTATTTCCCCTTCTCCCACTTTTGTTTTTTCTCTCTCAAGCTTTCTCTAATTCTTTTCTTCTACCTTTCGCTGTTCTCTGTCTGTCCCTCTCTCTCTCCCTTACTATTCTTCCTTTGCTCTCTCGCTGCTCGCACGTGACCATCGGTCATCTTTTCTTTCTTTCCTTCCGATCAGCTGCAGGGATAAGACGCATTCTTGTCTGTCTCCTGTCAGAGTTTGTTCTTCCGCGTTCGCCAACTCACTTTGTTTAGGCTTAGCAGCTCTTCTTGTTTGTTTTCACTGTCCTGTTTTTGTTACCAGTTTTGACGCTCGGCAAAATCCCAAATTTTATTTAATTTGCTTTGCGGGAGCAACTGTTTTGTCGAAGACGTATCTTATCGTGAATTGCTCGAAATACGGAGTAGAAAAACAGCCGACAACCGAAGTAGGGTCTTTTTTTATGTTGCCTTTCTTGTTTTCCATGTGTTTCTTTCGTTGTTCGTAAAAAATGTTCATGTTTCATGTTTTCGTATTTCGTATTTCATGTTGTTTATGTTTTGTGACGTCCTGTGCTATTATATGCATATGTATATACATATATATATAAGTATGTACATATATGTATGTATGTATGTATAT
>NC_069000.1:31392577-31395256 GCF_001194135.2 Octopus bimaculoides | reverse complement strand
ATATATATATTATTTATATTATCATATGATTGAACGCCATACATCCATTTCAAAATAATATATATATATATATACGTAGCAATCGCTATAAAACATGCATTGTTTTGAAACTCTGCAACCCGTTGTAGGGCAAGAAGTGAAGAATGACACCGCTGATGACGTGCGTACAAACAGAGAAATACTGGATATGCACTGTTATTTCATTGTCATTGCTGCCAACCGATATATGCCAATCAACCTAGATTAATTCAATTGAACCTCACGAGCAAATCAATGAACTCTGTCGATCCATGTATCTGTACGTATATACACGAGACTAAGCAAGGTTCATTTTGTTAGAAAGTATCACTTTTCAGTAACTACAAGTGTCCTGTTTCCACACCAACTATGTTGCTAAACGGAAAGGCAAAGGTGACCTCGGTGGAATTTGAACTCAGAACATAAAGCCAGAAAGAAAGCTGCTATTCATTTTGCCTGGTATGCTAACGATTCTGCCATCTCACTGCCTTTAAGACGCACATAAATATGTATATACACATTTGCACATTCGCATAAACAAAGATTAAACACGCTTACACAGCACGCACACACGCATAAACACAAATGCACAGACACACATAAGCACATGTACACACTCATAGTAATCTATAAACACACACACACAGACACGCAGAATGGATTATCCATCGGTTTCCATGATGAATATTCCACATGTTCGATTAGCTAAGCTACGTGTTTATTGAAATTATAAATACATGTTTATTGTAATAAATACATGTTTATTATAAATACATGTTTATTAAAATTATATTGAAAGTATAAGAAGCTGCGTATTCCAAAGACATCTAAGAGTATTTGTCAGATATAATCAGCCTGACACAGTTTCTCATCCTTTAAATCATACATAAAACCTATTCGATAGGCATCTAGTCAATTTCTATCTTCCCAATTTCATTTACAAGGCTTCAGTCGAACAAAGACCCGAGAATACACATTGCTCATATACCATGCAGCGAAATTGATTCAGGGATTTCTTAATTTCGATCCAAACTTCTTAGCCACTCGTCAATGCTAGCCTAAATGCATACACACACACACACACACACACACACACACACACACACACACACAGACACTCTCTCAAATAGATTGATATAAAATCTTACGCAAAGACAATTCAATCACACACACACACACAGATATTGGTTTCAAATTTTGGCACTAGACCAGCAAGTTCGGGGAAATGGTAAGTCGATTACAATACCTCCAATGTTTTGCTGGTGAAAAGATAAAAGGCAAACTCGACTTCGGCGGAATTTGAATACAGAATGTGAAGTCTGACAAAATGCCCCTAAGTAATGCCTGGTATCCTAACGATTCTACCAGCTCGCTACCTTAATATACTTACAGATGTTAAAACACATACAAATGCCCTTACACGCACACACACAACTTTTCTAGCACGAAGATATTTTATATATAAAATATATTACTTTTTAATTTATGTACTAGGTCAATAATTTTGAAGGGAGAGAGATAATGATTACATCGATCCCAGTACTTGACTTGTACTTTGCATTACGACCCCAGAGAAGGGATGAAAGTCAGAGTTGACTACGGTAAGATTTAAACCCTGGAACGCAAAGAGCCGGTGACAATACCGCCAAACATTCATTCTGACTCTCCAACGATTTATCACCCTACGTATAACATTATTTAATAATTTCAAATGTTAGTGCAAGACTAGCAAATTCCAGGGAGGGCTCGACTGGTACTTATTTAATCGACCCTGGAGGGATGAAAAACAAAGTCGACGTCGATAGAGTTTGAACTCGGAACGGAAAGACAGACGAAATGTCGCTAAACATTTTATCGATTCTACCACCTCGCCACCTTATAACATAATAATATAAAATAATATAAAACAATATATAATAACATAACATGATATGATATGATATAATATATCTATTGAACAGAACGAAAGTATTTATTTCACTGGCGAAAAAATTAAACAGCAAGACACCATAATGTGGAATTCAATGAAAGAAAAGCTAAAGCCTTCAAGCAGCACCGATTACAAGCACAAAAATAAATACCAGGATGCTAATTACGTTAATTAATTCACTTAACTAGTTCTCTATTCATTCTACACAGATGTTTTATAATTGTGCTTTATTAAATATTTTGTGGAGGCTGTCGTTTTATTTTTTATCTTCTATTTAGTTTCTGCTTTTGACCATTTTTGGCTCTTCTCTTCTATACATTCGACAGCTTGCTTGTGGTTTTGCTTTCTGTTTATGTGGATTATCTCTTTAGTTTGCTGTATTTCTAAATTTTATTTTTGTTGCGATTATTTTTATGTGTTCTTTTTCTTGTTTTACTTTTTATATATTTCTTTAAACTGCTTTTATTATGTAATTTCATTTCATTAGAGATTAACAAGAAGTTTTCTGTAAGGCATCGAGATTTTCTTGCTTCTCAACCAACTAAAAAATTATAACACTTATATGGTTTAGAGTTAAGAATACCACATTACCAATATCATCACTAACGTTGTCGCCGTCGTTGTCAATACCCTCTTCATCATCATAATATTGCTCTAGAAGCACTATGAATATATATATATATATATGTATATATATATATATATATATATATATATATATATATATATAT
>NC_069000.1:31391862-31392567 GCF_001194135.2 Octopus bimaculoides | reverse complement strand
AGTAGCTTGGCCTTGCTCGTTGTCAGTGCTAAATCGCCGTTGAAAATAAATTCACTGATCTACAAAATTAGAAAATATTGCATTCCTAAATCTCTCAGAGAGTTATGCAGTAGCAGCACGATAAAGTGATGGCTTGTCGCATAGCCAACTAGAAACGGGGTTTTTTGGAGTTAAATAGCAGTAGCATTCTTTCTTTTCCGGAGAGTACCACATTAAATTATTCATTCGGCGCGCCAAAACGAAGACTTTTGAAATATAACCCCAAATGTAATTGGTAGAAATATATACACGTTCGATCTGATGTGGACGCGTCTCGTGTATAGTTCTGCAAATTATACTGCGAAGACGATCACACTGAAGAGTTGCAGACAATTACCTAAGTAGTTAACAACAAAACCGGTCTATGATTAATCTTTATATTTCGTAGCTTTTCATTTGTCGTGCTCACTTACGCTCTGGTGTTTGCTGAATTTTCTTGAGAACAATCTTTTCTCAGTGGTAAGACCGTAGGTGGCCTTCTTCCAGCAAAAGGGATGTCCACTTAGTGGTCATCCCTCTTATATGTATGTAATATAACTTTTCTGAATCTTCAGATTTTACAGTTTGCTAGACCACTGGTTTTAAATTGATATTAATCAAATTAATATTCAATTTTTCACCCTTATCATTTAAATTTATATATATATATATATGTATATATATATA
>NC_069000.1:31388743-31391649 GCF_001194135.2 Octopus bimaculoides | reverse complement strand
TGTGTGTGTGTGTGTGTGTGTGTGTGTATGTATGTATGTATATATAATCTTCTACTTGTTCCAGTCATTATACTCGGGCACCACTCGGAAGAATTTTAGTCGAATGAATGAACCCTAGTATTTATTTTCCCGCACCTTTAGTGGAACCGCTAGGTTACGGGAACGTAAACACACCACTATCGGTTGTCAAGCTATCTGGGGAGACAAAAACAAGCACAAACACACACACGTATGTGTGTGTGTGTGCGTGCGTGCGTGCATGCGTGAGTGCGCGCGCGCGTGTGTATATATATATATACAACAGACTTCTTTCAGTATTCGTCTACCAAATGCAGTCACAAGGTTCTGCTCAACCTGAAGCTATGGAAGACTTTCCCGAGGAATCCGAGACTGGACCCATGTGGTTGGGAAGAAAGCTTGTTACCACACAGCCACGCCCGAGCCTTTGTTTTTAAAAGTGGTTGGGATCTTGGTTTATATTTCTAGCAAATCGAGCAGCCACAAACAGACGCACTCATTGTAAGACAAATAACTTGTAACATATACCATTCGCATTATAGCACATGCAGGTTCGGATTAACATTATGGAAGAAAAAAATGTATTATGTAAATTGTAATAATCAACGTGGAATTTAGGAAATTGTGCAATGGCGTCCGTCGGGCGGAAATGAATATTTCTTGAGAACGTAATTGACAGATGGAGTTAATGTGAGATGGTGAATTTTAGATAAAATCGCTCCATTAGAATACGTTGGTGAATATCCTGATGTGGAAAGAGTTAATCGGAAATGTCTTGAAGTATCTTAAAGGGTCAATGATACTGGCGAATATAAAAATATCCCCATGCTGGTTGCAAAATATATTATATGTAGTATATGATGATACATATGTATAAACGTGTGGGGGGGGGGTGCAATGGAATCTACGTATGATTGTGTGCCGCGTGTGTCTGCATGTATGTGTAACACTGTGTTTGCGTTTGCTTTATATGTATACTTGTGTATAGGTCTGAAGCTGGTAGACGCGTGTCTGCGTAAATGTCTACATGATTGTGAGTGCGTGTGTGTGTGTTTGTGTGTGTGTGTGTGTGTGTGTGTATGTGTGTATGTTCGTGTGTGTGTATGTGTGTGCAATTGAGTGTAGACAAAAGTACAAAGTATGTTTGTATAGATGAATGTGTGCGTATGTGTGTGCGCACGTGTATTTGTGTGTATCTTTATGAAAGTAAATGAACGGGGATGTGGTGGGAGAACGCATGCGCGTGTGCCAGTCTTAGAGTGACCAGTGATTAAGATAAGATTTAAAAACCTTATGCGAACGAAAATCCGAGAGATTTATAGACAAACTGTGCCAATATATCTGTGTGTATATCTGAATGTGTATGTATGTGTGTGCGAGAGAGAGGGGGGAAGAGAGAGAGGGGAGAGAGAGAGAGAGAGAGAGAGAGAGAGAGAGAGAGAGAGTGAGAGAGGGAAAGCAAAAGAAAGAGAGAAAGAGAACAGCAGGTTGGCTTATCTCATGAAACTTGACGTGAAAACCCGACCATCGCCTTGGCCACTCGGAAGCTTAAGTGAAGGAAAACAAAATGGCTTCTGCGTTAGAGAGAGAGTTTAATGTTTGATCAACAGCTACGTTCACGAGGATTTATTTTAACTTTGCGACAACAGATGGATACCATTTAATCATCCAGTGTACGGTACTTGTCATAGAAGTGGGTGGTGTGTCTGCTGGACATTCGAGTTGCAGGAATGGAACTGATAATTCCCATACGGACGGACAGCAAGCGTAGTATAAACCCAATCTTGAGCGGCTAATTTCCAAAATCAGTGCTCTTGACAACAGAATGATCATGACCGCTACGATGTCACTTCCGTTTCGCATTTCTAGTGGAAAAAGAGGATGATTTTCATATGACGTATCTATGGGGAACTACGATGGGGTTAAGGTCACTGGAATCGTCAGGTTCCTCATTCTGGATACTCTACAAAAGTGTACATACCCAAACAGTTCAAACCTATATAGAGACGATGACATGACCATCATAAAATTCATATGAGAGACCACAAGACCGAAGCATGAGGTGTTATATCTATTGTTGCTGAATTATCACTATTACATGATCCGAACTGACCAATGGTGGTAAAGTTCTTTCTCTCTGCAATAAAGAACCTATTTTTCTTCCCTCACTTTGCTTCCGAATGGGTAAGCAGATGGTCGTGTTTTCACGTCCACGAAACGCTAGGTAACATATATTGAAAGTAAATGTATGCTAGCTGGTTTCTTTGCATGGGACAGCTAAAGATGAAGAAATTGGAGTTTATTGTAATGGGAAAAGGCTGTTCAGCTTAACCAGAACTTGTGTGTGTTGAAAATCATTTAGACGGACCAAACTGCCTGGAAATATTGAAAGGTGTCTATTACCCAGTCTCCAAACGTCGAAAAGTATAAGAAGTTCTCCGCTCCCCACTTATATGCAAGCCATGTATCACAGACTTGGAAAAGACCTCAAGTAATTAAATCTATGAAATTAATTGTTCAAAGCGAGCCCCTAGCTTAATCCAATGGAAAACTCATGGAAATATCTTAACAAAAGAAACCTAAGAAGATCAATTAAAAAGCTGAAAGATCAATCAATCAGAAACGGGATAAACATGGATTCACCTGCCACTCATAATTTAATAAAATCCATGCTTTTATCGGATGAAAGTTGTGATATTATTTGAAAGAGGGCCTGTAACATAGTGATACAAGATTTCGATAATTTTTCATTAAGTTCTTACAACTTAATCTAGATTTGTGTGTATGTTTATGTGTGTGAGTGTGTATGTGTGTGTGTATGTGTTTTGTGCGTGTATGTGTGTGTTGCATGTGTGTGTGTGTGTGTGTGTGTGTGTGTGTTTTGTGCG
>NC_069000.1:31386619-31388733 GCF_001194135.2 Octopus bimaculoides | reverse complement strand
ACACATAGATAGATAGATAGATAGATAGAGAGAGAGAGAGAGAGAGAGAGATAGAGAGAGAGATAGGCACATACATACATACATACATACATACATACATACATACATACATACATATATGAGTGTCGTATAGTCTCTCTCAGACAGCACTTGCCAAGAACAGGAGCAAAATTAAATAGATTAACTTAGTACTGAAAAGTGAAGAGAACCATATCACACCTCGAAGGTTATGTATTTTCAATCCAAGAACAAGTGATTTCTACTAAACACCTAATAAACAAAAGAGACAGTGAAGTCCTTGGAGTTACAAGGCACAATCAAAAATGTAGATTGTGCCATATTTTTGTGGAAGACATCTCACACGTGATTATCAGCTGCCCAAAAATGTCATCAAGATCTTACTTCCCTTGTGCGACACGACATCGTCGCAAAAACAATACAGAATGCCATACTAGAAAAAAGACTGTCCTGGAATAAAAAATATACAGGATCACCCTGTCGTTAAATGCATACATAAAAGAATCAACAAAAGGAATATTGGTGGAACATCTCCATCAAAACACGTGTCAAGTGTAAGCATAACAGGCCGGATATTGTTATTTGGGGCAGAAAAGAAAAAACATGTGCCGTCACAGAGGTCACCTATCCTGCTGATGTGAATATCTCTTTGAAAATCAATGAGAAAGGGGATAACTATGGACAATTGCTTCGAACTCTCCAGATTCTATGTCTAGATTACAAATTTACATTTTACCAATAATGATTGGTGCATTTGGTTTTCAGAGTAAATGCCAAACTGACAGTCAAGATAAGCTTCGATTTTCAGAGAAAGAAATCAACCACCGAACTCGCACATTACAAATACAATTTGTATGGAAAAATATGAAAGGTCTTTCTCAAATTTAAAGTGAGACATAGTTTTTGTTATCCACATTCCAATGATAGAGCTTTTAATCTTGTTTAGAAACCAGCTCCTTCCTCAGTGTAAGGATTTATATTTTTAAAGACAGAAGAGAACATACATATATACATATATACATGCATGCATACATACATACATACATACATACATACATACATACATACATACATACGTAATCGGTTTTGAGACGGGAGTGATGGCGTTCCTTGTCTTGGCCATACGGATAATGTTAACTGCTGGTCGGGAAGTTGTGGTTGTTAATAAAGTTGGAAGGAAGGTGTATATAAGGATGACTCCCACAAGCACCGCTAATAACACAACCGTTATAGTCATCATTATCTTCATTAGTATCAATACTATCATCATCAACACTAAAATCATCATCATATAAATTTTGCAAATTTCTGTGAAACTCCATTTTTCCCCCTTTCTCTCTATCATTTTCTATTAGCACCGCTTTGTTGCTGCCGGCGCTGCTGCAGTTGGTGTTAATAATAAATTCATATAGATTTCATTACCAAGATTAAAGAATGAAATCTTTGCAAAAATAATATATTATTTATTCTCCAATATATAATTATATTGATTTTATAAGAAGTGTATATTTTTGTATATACATATGAATCGTGTGCATCTATACACATAAATACATATATACACAACCATATATAGACATAACTATTTGTGTATTGTGTATGTGTGTGCGTGTCTTTATGAATGTGCATGTATATATGTGTTATATGTGCTTGCCTATTAACTATTACAACACTACAGAGTTTAAAATTTGAATGCCGGCTGTATGACCTTATTTCCATATACGCCAGCTTAATTTTATTCGTCCTTAGTCGAAATACATCTGTTGCTATGTCCCGTTATTATTCCTACTGTATTTGTATAACATTGTTCGTTTTTTCCGTCCTTGTTTTGTGTACATTCGCTGCTTTCTTCCGAAGAATCTAATGCTCTTAGCTTAGTTTTTCCTTGGGACTGGCCAGATTGGAGCAATATCGAGAATAACCAGCCGAAATTGCAAAGATAACCTGGATCTCGACTGACGAAAGAAAACTCCGAATGACCTATCCGTGTTTTCTTTCTATCGTCTGTCTGGATGTTTTATCCCTTCCTTGTACCACCTACTGTCTGGATGTTTTGTGTTCTTGTCCAATTCTGTATTATATATATATATATATAT
>NC_069000.1:31383485-31384632 GCF_001194135.2 Octopus bimaculoides | reverse complement strand
CTAAAGATTGTAGAATTGTGTATATGATCTATGTATAAAGTCGGTGGTTTAACATCCTGTAACTATATGCTTCTTTGTCAGTTGACGGATCAGGTTTTAAGATTCTTGTTTCATTCTTGCTATTTAATGCATACATTTTTCAACCGGTCAGTTTCTACAACAGTTACTACTGCGAATATATGACCTGGTGGTAAACATTTTGTAATAATTGGGTAACAATGATTTTTTCAGCCAGATTTTTAATATAATTTTCAGTAGTGTAAGTTTGTATATTTCTTGATCCACGGACGTTTCAGCAAATGCGTTTTAATTATGTTCCAGTAAAGACATTCTCATTATCGCCATGTATTCAGACATATTATATAAAGGACAGTGTTATCCAAAGTGTCTTTTCTTTTCGTGTGATTTGAGAGACATTTGGTTGCTATTTCCGGCTGCTAATAAGATATTCATTCGTTAGCTCCCCTGCATTTGATAATTCCTTTATGCATGATTTTATATTTGAAACCACGTGCACTTAATTCGCTGGTATAATACTGAGTATCATATAATACTTATTAATCCTATTCAGATATACATATCTTTTTCCAGGAACATTATACGTGTTTGCAACCTATTAGTGCTGGACGTTTAGAGCTCAGAGAAGAGTCCATCAGGTTAATCAATAGACCACAGTATTGTCAAAGGCGAAAGTGACAAGTTGTTTTCCTATTAATTTTGTTTCTGTTTATTTTCTGGTGTTTTTAGGCAATCAGTTAATAAAATCTTGTCTTCCGTCTGCTGAGAAATTTCCGATTGCTGTGAGAGCTTTGTGAATAATTTAGCGACTGTTTTTACATTGAGAACCAATATGCAAATTACTTCAACCTACGGGGATTAAAACAGGCCTTCCATCTGGCAACTAGTAGTTATTATTTTTTCCCTTTTTTTTCTCCGTTTTGTTAAAAGTGTGCTGTAATGACGAGTGGTGACTGATTCTGTCTAATAAAATTGTATGCACTAATTTAGAATTGAGTAGTATTTTCTGGTGGATTGATCAAGTTGGCACTATCACTACAGCTTTAGTTATCGAAGAGATAGTGTTGTTGGTATTGTTGCTGTTGTTGTTGGTGGTGATGGTGGTGGTGGTGGTTGTGGTGGTGGTGGT
>NC_069000.1:31379975-31383377 GCF_001194135.2 Octopus bimaculoides | reverse complement strand
GGTGGCGGTGGTAGTGATCGTTCTCGTGGTAGTTGTGGAGGCGATGGGATTCGTCGTCGTGGTTTTGTATTCATGGTGGTGTGATGGTAGCATCGCTGAGGTAAAGTTGTTCGCGATCACCACCATGACAACATCAACAACTATTCCAGCAGCATCTTCAGCAGTATCATCACGAGCTACATCTACATCATCATCATCATTATATTCATCATCATGACCACCTTCGCAAATAAACGATAATCTAGGAATCTACTCAACACTCTTTTCTCTTTCTATTGTATTTTCTTTCTGCCTCACTCTGATCTGCCACCCTTCATTCTCCTCCTCCTCCTTTTCCATTACTTACTACTACTACTATTATTACCACCACGACCATCACCGACACCACCACTATTACAAACACTTCTACCGATACTACTACTACTACTACCATCACCACCACCACTACAAATACTACTACTACTACTACCAAATTGATGCAGACAACATTATCAAAGAGTATAAAACGAAGACTTACCAAATAATAATTTATTCTTGAATAAATAACTATATTGATTTCATAAACAAGTTTACACGACTATATATAAACATAGAAGTGTATATGTATACACACATATAAGTTTGTTTGTTTAAGCATGTGGATACATGCCACTGTGAGCACAAGCATTTAACATATATTATATATACATATAGACACAAATAGTACATGTATACATACTAACGCACGCAGACACATACGTACTCACATGCGTGTGTATCTGTATGTGATGCGGTGTTAACTCAAAAATAAAACAGAACTAAAGCTTAAATTTATTTATGTAGCAAAGTATATTATGTATCTTTTCACCCAGATGCCAATGACGTCAAGTTGGCAGCAGTGAAGAAGCATATTATGACTTATATAGAGACGCAGGTATGGCTGCGTGACAAAGGATTTCGCTTGTGGTGACGAGTTCAGTCCTACTGCATAGCATTTTTAACATCCCAAATGGTGCTAAGTTTGATATTGGTGCCTCACTATCGAGAACATAGCGTCGCAAGTCAAATGAAAGACTCATCTATCAATACAGCCTTTTAACACCCACCCATGGGTGAGTAGTGTCAATAAGAGGATATTGAATCTGTCCTTGAATAAAGGCAATCTTGACAATGCTGCTACCTATTACAGGAGGTGTTAGCAGCCAGTGGGTTTAAGGACCTCGTCTTCTATATACTGGGAGCTAAAGCAGACAAAAGAAAGCGCCACTGTAAGGGTCTTTTGGTTTCTCCCACCCTTCTCACTCAACGTCGAAATCTGCGTGGAAAGGATCTTCCTTACATTAGTAGGTACGCATTTCACGCAATCCCATACGTACAGACGATTAATGGGCGCATCTTAAAGGTCACCTTCAGCTGTGAGCCCTAAACCCACAGAGAAGCAGGATACTCAAGTTGGGTTAACAGCGAGTGCCCAGTAAGCAGCCGATGCAACTCTGAGGCTGTGGTCTACGAGGCATATGTGGCGTCCAGCAGTAACAGCAGGAACGGCGGCGATAGCTGCAACAACAGCAGCACCACCAAAGCAATGACTCATACATGGAAAGATGTTGGAAGACAGAGGGCTATTTTAGGTTTCGACTAAATAATTACATTATTCACAGTTGACGGATATTTGTCTTCATCTTGTTTGTTGTTAACACAAAGTTTCGGCTGATATACTCTCCAGCCTTCATCAGGTGTCTTCGGTTCTCATTCCTAAGGTATTATTATTATTATTATTATTATTATTATTATTATTATTATTATTATTATTATCACCGGTAATAGCCAATATATACATGGAATACTTTGAGAATTTGGCTTTGGAATCAACACCACTAAAATCAACACTATGGCTACGTTATGTTGATGACACCTTTATTCCCTGGCCCCACCAGGAAGATGTCCAAGTGTTGTTAGATCATGTGAACTCAATAAAGCCATCCATACAGTTCACAATGGAAAAGGAAAAAGACAATCAGCTAGCATTCCTGCACGTATTAATAACACGCACCAAGCATAGGTTTAGGACATCAGTATACCGCAAGTCGGCCTTCACTAGAGAATACCTCAACTTCAATTCCCACCATCCATACAGTGTAAAGAGAGGGATTGATCAATGCCTAAAACATCGAGCAAAGAATATAAGTATTGATCCTGATACACACCACGAAGAAATGATCAAGCTAAGCAACAATTTATTAAGCAACAACTACCCCCAAAACATACTATCTACTCCAATTATGAAGAAAAGAGAAGATGAAACCCATAAACTGACCACAGTCTGTCTACCCTATGTGAAAGGCCTCTCTGAAAAGATGCATAAGATATACGGCCCATATTACATCAGGACAATATTCAAGAGTAATACAACACTTCGTAAATATCTCCTTCGAGTAAAGCCACCAATAGAAGAGAATGTGACCAAGAAGTGCTCTAGTCGAACATGAGGCGTTAGATAAGTATAAGGGATAGAATGGAAAAAATTTAAAATCAGGCAGACTACGATTAACACATAAATATACGGGTTTAGTTAAGATAAAATAAGAATTATCCGAACTGAAACATATATTGATATATTAGAGATACAAAAATATATAGAAGTATAAAAATATAAGAATACTAAAAATATACATGGACATATAGATATATAAACATACTAATAATAGAATATTGATAAAAAATAATAGTGGAATATTGATAAAAAAACGTTTTTAAAAAGAATTTTAAATATGGTGTAGTAATAAGCATCAAAAATAGTATGGGGTTACATGTTAGAAGACATACGATGTTCCGACAATCGTTTCTGGAGCCCATTCGTCCGAATTACAGATGAATCATGAGATTCATTTCCAGAGAATGCCTCCTTCATCTTAAAATTCATCTGTAATTCTGACGAATGACCCCAGAAACGATCGTCGAAACACTGTATTTCTTCTAACATGTAATCCAAAACTATTTTAATGGTTATTACTATACCATATTTAAGTTTTTTTTATCTATATTTCACTATTAATTTTATCTATATTCTGTTATTAGTATTTTTATATGTCTATATATCTATATGTCCATGTAGTACTCATGTTAGTATTCATATATTTTTATATTTCTATATATTTTTATATCTCAATATATGTTTTAATTTGGACAATTCTTACTTCATCTTAACTAAACCCGTAATCTGCCTAATCTGAACTTTTTCCATTCCATCCGCAATATATATATATATATATATATATATATACACAGATACATAAATATATTCTTTTATTCTTTTACTTCTACTAATCATGTGACTGTGGTCACGCTGGAGCACCACCTTAAAGGGTTCCAGTAAAAGAAATTGACCCCATTACTGATTCTTTGTAAGCCTGTTACTTATTC
>NC_069000.1:31373078-31377742 GCF_001194135.2 Octopus bimaculoides | reverse complement strand
TGTGTGTGTGTGTGTGTGTGTGTGCGTGTGTGTGTGTGTCCAGAGTATGTTCTGTGGGTAACAGGTTTGTGGTTTCAGGCTAATAAAATGATTGTTTATTCTCGTATGTTTGCATTCTATCCTTACAGCTCGTTTGCGTTTAGGTATAACACTGGCATTTACAATGCAGTATATTACAACACACGACACAAAACAAAACAAGCTGGAAAAGGACTGGTTAATAACACAAATGTCCTCTGCATTGTGTCATGAAGCATTAATATATTAAAAATGAAAGTTTTATCAATAGGAAAAGACCAAGAAAACATTGAAACACATGCCGTAAAGCTGTATAGTTAGAAACACACTCGGAATAATTAATAATTTCTTAATGTAAATTAGGGTTAATATTTAGGGTTAATATTTTCAATTTGACGATGACGATATTGTCTCTATAAATATTATTTCCATAATAAATTTTGTTTGTCTTAAAAAGCTTACTGTATCAGGAATAGGAGACGGCATCTACAGCGTCCCAGGTTTTTTGAAACCAGTGATGATGATGTCGATGTTCCTATTGAATCATTGGAAGTCTTCATACACGAGAAAGACATGAGCAAGAAGAATGCCTTCAGAGGTCCGACTTTTGGGGATGGAAGGACTGAGTGTAGAGGTTACTACGAAGCCTAAGGGATATTAAGCACAAGAAAAAATTACAAAAGAAGGAAGAGACAGCTAGGATGAAAAAGAGTCTGTGCAAGTTGTATGTACCCAGCCATCTCTAAGGAGCAGAAGTCGTTTGAGTAACGACAGAAAAGACAGAGACATGGGACAATATGTCTATACACCAGAGGCTGGAACGTGTTTGTGACTGACTTCTTGCCAGTCAGTTGATCAGACTGGATGCAGTCTAGGATATCTGTGTTTGCAGCAACTGCACTACACAAGATCTGAGATAACGCACACACACACACATACACACACATACACATATATATGTTTGAAAGTAACATTAATTTTTTATTGTTTTTGGTCGTTCAATTTTTCTCAACTGATCAATAAACAGATAAGTAAACCTATCAGTAAGGTACCTGTAACGACTTACCGGAAACAGTTGTAAGCCATATTTGCTGTAATAAAGGAAAATATGTAATGACCATTATCTATAACTTATCTTATATGTATATATGTGTGTGTGTGTGTGTGTGTGTGTGTGTGTGTGTGTGTGTGTGTGTGTGTGTGTGTATGTATGTATATGACACCATTAATTGTGTCCATTTCTCTCTATACGTCACCTTCAAGTCAATGTAAGAGGCCCTAGTATTCGGTCGACATGAAATAAGTAGCAGTCAAATCTGGTTCAAATTATATCTCACTGTCATAAAAAAGGAAAGGAGAAAGGGACTCATTGAAAAATGCATAATCCTTGACACTTCTAAACGGGTGGAATGGTTATGGCCCAAATGGTTTTGATATTTGGTATGCTTGATTACGGTTGACCTCTTGCTGAAACGCAACAACTTGTTGATTTTCTCTTCCTAGTTTCTCTTTTTCTATCTCCGCTCTTTCCCTTTTCTATAATCCTTTGCTTGCACGCGTGAGAATATGTGTATGTTTACGTTCGATGCAAGTAAAGCATGCTTGTGTATAAGATGGTGTATCTGTGTTTATGTGTACGCCATTTGTTTGTCATTCGTTCCTTTTTTTTCCGGTTTAGTCTTTCTTTTCGACCCTTCCTCTCTCTTCCTCATTTTGCTTCTCCCTTTATATGAAAAATTGTTGTATTGAAACGAAAATATTTGAGATTAAAATATTGAATAAAGCAGACGGCGACATAGAATAGAGATAAAAGTGAACAATAACGTCATTGGAGACGATCAACCGAACCGGAAATACAACACAATTTGATCAAATGTCTTCATTAATTTGCAAATATTTTTGCCTTCAACCTCAAAACTGATTCATTTTTGTAACTTCTCAGATGATTTCCGATTTACAACAAACTCTACTCAATATTTTAATATATACCTAAAGGATACATTGTTCCTCGTCATCTTTAAATTTACTTTTGCAAAGCATATCCGCTTTTTGTGGAGACCGTTTAAATAATGCAGCTATTATGTCTCCAAAGAATGAAATATTTTAATTTGCTCTCTCTCTCTCTCTCTCTCTCTCTCTCTCTCTCTTCAATTCTCCCACCTCTTCCCTCTCTCCCTCTTTCTCTCTCTTCCTGTATCTCTTCTCGCATTTTTCTCTCTCAATTTCTACTTCATGTTGTCATCTCCGGATAGACATTGAGGCATAGATACACCTTATATTTTTGACCATTTTTATTGTTTACGTACAGTAAATGTATTATAAGCTTATTATATAATATACAATATCCAAATTATATTTCTGAATGATGCAGTTGAAAGAAAATTAAATAATTTATTACTTCTATTTCGAACAGTTAATTTCACCCTCCTGTCATTGTTGTTGATGTTCTTATTAATGAAGTACATGTTGAGTTTTTTTTTATGCATATATAATTGAACCGCGCTATATTTTCTCGAATCGCTTAGTTAGTTTTTGACACAACACCGGATTTTACATTGGCAAAGATAAACACAAATATACACACCTGCTTGTCTTTCTATATATTTCTAACTGTATTTCTCTACCTGCTTGCCTACATATCTATCTAATTGTAGGGAATGAGATTATAAAATGTTTGTTTAAGTTTTCCTTCTTTCATGCCTATGTAAAGATTCTTAGTTGCTATTAGATTATGTTCCACAGAGATGTCTTCTGCTTCGTGTATTGTTGTTTTTATGCTGCAGTATTTGCCAACTGAGCTTTAATAATGTTCCTGCATTAGAATGTTCGTCCATGAGAAATATTGGTTAGCGTATGTGATATTTGCTTCTTTTATGTTTATGATGCAACTATAAGTAATTTCAAGGTTGTGTCTGTTAAAACGTTCTCTCTGTCAATGATAAGGAGGGATTATTTGTGTATAAGAATTAGGAAGTCTCTTGCAATATAAGATTTTACATTAAGTGAAGACTGAGAAGTTTTCCACATGACCTTACGACGTCATTGTCTCATATGTAGAGCCGAGAAGAGTGGTATGTTAGTTATGTTCTTTTTGAATCTACCAGTTTGTAAGTTATATTACTTTTACAACAATTTTTCATTCTAAGAAAGATTGAAGATCTTTCTTTTAATATTAGAGATGACGCTCTAAGCAGTTCACTTTTAAGGCGGCGAGCTGGCAGAATCGTTAGCACTTTGGGCAAAATACTTAGCGGCATTTCGTCAGTCTTTAAGTTCTGAGTTCAAATTCTGCTGAGTCTCAAAATTTCAGGAATACACAATATACAACACATACACGCATATGTAAACAGTCTAGAGAAAGAAAAAAAAAGATATCTGCACGCTGAAACTAGGTAGATAGTGATAATTATTAGAAACTAAAATTCTACATGCTAACAACTCTGAGTCACACGCTGTCGCTGTATATTACTTGATCTGGAATTCTGAGTAAGACGTAAGAGGTTTAATCTGCATATGAGAGATCATTCTGATGGCATATGGTCAACATCCATGTTGGTGAACAATGAAAAACCCTTACTTTCGCAACTCTTGGTGTTGAACTTTCCAATTTCCACAATAAATCTTTACTCTATATAAGATAGACTTCATAGATGTAGCACGATCCAATACACTCTAACTTCTTGTGTGTGTGTGTGTGTGTTTCCATTTCACGTTTTTTTTTAATAGTATCTCAAAGCACATACATGCTGTAAATGATATTTTAATATTGGGCTAAGAAAGTGATTTTCAACCTAATATTTGCATGATGTTATTTATATCACTTATGTCCTTCGAGATACAATTCCAAAAATAGAAAAAAAGAAAAAAGAATTATCTCACGTTTTCTCGGAAATCTATGACATCAACAACATACAATCTTCGCTGGTAATAATAAAGTCCCTAAAATGGATAGAGAAATCTAAAGATTCTTTTGGTCCAATACTAGATAGAACGTCTGTCATGTCTTCAGGTGATGTGAATTCGAGCCACACGGGCAGTCTTCGATTTTTTTCCCTCCAAAAGGATTTCGCACCCCAATATTTACATGCTGTCAATTATCGTATTTATTGAGCTTCGGGATATAATTCGCCCACCAGAAAAAAAAGAAATTATTTCACGTTCACCCGAAATTCGATAAATTCTTATGTCAACAATATGTGTGTGTGAGAGTGTGTATGTATATATGTATGTATGTATGTATGTATGTATGTATGCATGTATGTATATATGTATGTATGTATGTATGTATGTATGTATCATCTTATTTCTGTTGTTCTATACACATTTCGATGCTTATAAAAACAAATGTCTTTTTATATTTATACACGTAGTTGTACATTAGCTATTTACCGTCTAAAATCGCGATGATATATGTAAACGGGTAGTTTAGCTTAATGGTAAAGCACTCAACCAAGTCTTTGAAGGATATGGATTCCAATCCCGTTTGCTGCTTGTTGACAAATTCTTTCCGATTTCTAACAGTAATTTACCCGATGTTTCTGCTGTTCTAACGGCAATTCTGAGTTCGAACAAATATCTTATATGTGTCGTTCTATACACACATCGAGGGTTATAAAAGCATATATATATATATATATATATATATA
>NC_069000.1:31364478-31371751 GCF_001194135.2 Octopus bimaculoides | reverse complement strand
TCTCCAATCCTTAAATTCTTAAATATATATATATATATATATATACATATGAGCATGTATCTAATTGAATGTATATGTGTGTATGTGGCAATGTTTTTGTTTAGAGTAACAATTACATAGTCGTAGCATAATTACACATCGAATTTACTGTACGATATAATCAATTTATTATTATCATCAACATCATCATCATCATTATTATTGTTATTGTTATTATTATTATTATTATTATTATTATTATTATTATTATTATTATTATTATTATTATTATTATTATTATCATCATCATAATTATTATCATCAGCAATGTTTATAATTAGGGATCAAAGTATTTCGATCTATCACGACGTTTAATATAAACGTTATATATATTTAAATGTATTTTTGTCATTCAATCATATAAATAAAGCGCGTTTTTAATAGCTACAGGGACTCGAAAAGACGATATCATTTTAGTTCCAGCAGAAGATCTAAGATAAAATCCTTTGCCAAACATTGGCAACAGAGAAACATATTACAGACAGAGAGTGAAGGTGGAGGGGTGAAAGTTGGCCTATATAGCCTCTTCTTGATAGGCCATTATAGAAAATAATTTTGTTCTGTATTATTTTTCTTTCAGACACTACGTATTTAATATTCTATCTCCTGCAGACGTTTGAGACTAAATGTATGTGTGTATATGTCTATGTGCATATGTATATTGTTGCGTGCATGAATGTGTTTGCGTGTTTATGTGTGTGTGTGTGTGCATATGTGTGCATATGTGTGCATATGTGTGATAGATAAAACTATTTTCTCAAAACGGATCTTTTAGGTTCTCTAAAACAGATTCAAGTGGAATACTAGGGTGGTAAGTATGTTCATGTGCTTTTGTATGTAAGTATATGTGATTATATTACCTATATTTGTGTCAAATCATGGCACAAGGCCAGCGATTTCAGGGGTTGGGATAAGACGATTACGTTGACTCCAGTGTTCAACAGGTATTTATTTTATCAAACTCGAAACCAGTGGCATTTAAACTTAGAACGTAGTGCCGGAAGAAATGTCACAAACCATTTTTCCCGTCGTAGTAACGACTCTACCAGCTCTCCGCTCTTATATTACATCAATATTAAGTCCAAATTTTAAGGTTGCGAGCTGGCAGAATCGTTAGCACGCCGGACAGAATGCTTAGCAGCATTTCGTCTGTCTTCGGCGTTCTGAGTTCAAATTCCGCCGATGTTGACTTTGCCTTTCATAGTTTCAAAGTGAATATAATAAAAAACCCACTTCCTTAAAACTGTTTGCTGGCCAGAATTTGAAACTAATCAGTCAAAACTTACTCAAATCCATAACAACCTAGTCTTTCCAAGAATCTACTTACTTTCAAATATTCAGCTGTTAGTCTCTTGTCTCCTACAGGCATTTTTGTATCAGCAAAATCCTATACAGTCGAGCCATTCAACGAGCACATTTAATCATTTCCAATGACCAGTCTTACATCTTCAGTTTACTGAATTTGATATGAGTCAAAGAGGATGCCTCTTTGCGATGCAGTTACCCATATTTTCGCAACAAAGGAACCACAAAATTTAAATAAATGCTTGTATGGACCCAGATTTTGAAACGTCGGTCAAGTCAATCAACTGAGTTTATTCATAAATTTTCTCAAATTCATCTTTTAAATTAAAGATATGTCTGAATAATATGTAGCCGAGTAACTATACGTTTTGTGCTGCAGCCTTTTAACATTCTAGTCACAGCTCACGGGTCCTTAGTACTAAACATAGCTCACGGGTTTCATTACTAAAGACAACTCACTGACCCTCAATAGTATAACTGTGGACCTCGGGCATCACTTATTTCTTGATTAGGAACCGCGATTCTAATGTCTTAAATAAGAAAGAAGACATAGTGCATCTAACATAATGTAATCCATGATATGCTATACTGTAAACAAAAATCGAAAGGTCACATGCAATACTTGAAGAAGAGTAAACATCAGTAAGAGTGTGCAAGTGTCAGCTGGAGGACATATCAAGTCTACAACACAAGAGCTCAGAATGCAAAAAGCCACGTCTGCTTTTCTACCGACCTCGGTTAGCACTTCCTTTGATCGTCCTAGAAAGAATAAAACGCAAATTTAATTTCAGTAGAGTTTCAAATCAAACCGCAGAGAGTCGGGACAAATACTTCAATATATTTTTATCCTGCATTCTAACGACTCTGCCAACACGCTTGTGTAGGAATCTAGGTGCACATACAGAGTTATTCAAAATGAATGAACCAATTTCATAACGCAATATTTTAATAACGAAAAGAAATAGAAAACTCCAGCTAAGTCACAAGTATTACATCAAAATCAACTTTTATTTCCTCTCTTATAAGTGTTCAATGTGGCCACCACCTGCAGCACGGGCAACATCAATGCATTAACTGAATTCCTTCCAGAATTCCTCCCTCACGATCCACTGAGTTGATCGCTGTTGTTATTCGATGTTAGTGGGTAGCGGTGGAGTTTTCTTAGTTTTGAATGGCTACCACAGAGGCGCTGTAGTCGCGTCCTTCTTCCGGCAACTTTCAGTTGTTTGTTTACACTCATAATGCCGAGTCCTCAGCAAAAGGCGTTATGCGTTCCCGAGTTCGCGAAAATAAATTTGATTATCACGGTGCAGCGGGCTTCTCGAAGGCGATTCGACATTAATGAGGCCTCTCCTTACAACATTCGACGGTGGTTTCAGCAGTTTCAAGAGAGTGGGTGTCTTTGTAAAGGAAAAAGCCTGGGATGATCACGAGTTTCGGAGAAACAAGTGAAAAGAATCCGTGCTGCGTCTGAGGAAAGCCTGTGGAATTCCACAAATCGAGCTAACCGTGAGCTTGCGATCCTTCAATCCACTATCTGACGTGTGCTGAGAAGACGTTTACATTGGAAAGCATTTGAAGGCGTAGTCTGCTACGCCTCAGTGAGGCACTTACCAATGACGACAAGAGGAAGCGGATGGAATTTTGCGAATCGATGCTAGAGATGATGGAAGATGAAACATTCATTTCACGTTTAATTTTTTGTGATAAAGCGACTTTTCACTTGAGATGCACAGTCAATCGTCACAATGTGCGTATTTGGGGAACAGAGCACCCACATGAAACAGTTGGGCATGAAAGAGGTTCCCCTAAGGTGAACGTCTTCTGTGCTGTCTCAGGACAAGGTTTATGTCCCCTTTTTCTTTGTAAGAAACACCCTTACCGGAGTTTTCTATTGCTTTTACTTATTAAAATACTGCGTAATGAAATCGGTTCATTCTTTTTGAATAGACACCTACGCATAAGATTATATGCACATCAGTATACACATATGCAAGCATCTACATACGCCTACTTACTCACATCCATACACAACTAGGCTTACACGCCTACACACACACCCATCTATACACGCCTACATACATCTATATGTATGCGCCAACTTACATACCTACAATTCTACTAAAATTGCAATGCTTGTACTACCACCTGCAATAACTAAGCATACACCTAATTATGGCGCTACTACACGGTGGAGTGAACTGCTAGAAATGCCAGTCAAATCTCTCACAAATCACACACATTTATCTTAAATAAGGGGAAAGGAACATTTGAGAATGTTGGCGAAATACACTATACCAGAAAAAATAGATGGGATGGTCACGGTTTGTAGGCTTTTGATCACAGACCTGCTGAAATAGCAACCAAATCTTCCTCAAGTGTTCTTTACTCATTAAAAAATGAAGTTACGTTGGATAATCTCGTCCTCGACATACTTCAAAATATAAATAGTTGGGATGGTCATGGACGTACCATCTCTGATCATAAGTGTTCCTGATCATGGGTAATCTGGGGTCAAACATTAACAACAATATGAAAAATTTCCAGCGAGCATTTGATCTGCTAGATACAGTAGCTAAATCTTTCTCTCATTACACCGCACCGTCCTAAAAGGGAGCACGTTGGACTTAGGACATTGAAAGGATAGTCATGAAGAATAGAATGCCTTTGATAATAATTGTGTTCAACCAGAAAATTAAATAAGTACTTCACCAGCATTTCACCTTTATTAATCAGATGATCGTCCTTAACACCATCAACACTACTACGTATTCCACTATGCTACCACTGACGCCGCCAACACCCCAACATCAATACCAACACCACCTCATCACACCATTACGCCACAGCCAACGAACATCGCCGAATTCCCTGCGTCATATATGTATATATATATATATGTGTGTGTGTGTGTGTGTATGTGTTTGTCCCCCCAACATCGCTTGACAATGGATACTGGTGTGTTTACGTCCCCCTAACTTAGAGGTTCGGCAAAAGAGACCGATAGAATAAGTACCAGGCTTACAAAGAATAAGTCCTAGAATCGATTTGTTCGACTAAAGGCGGTGCTCCAGCATGGCCGCAGTCAAATGACTGAAACATTTAAAAAAATAAAAAGAATCTGACCAGCTTACAACAGATAAAGGACAGATTGCTGCAGCAAAAATTTTCTACAAATGCACACAGGCCACAGGTCTTCAGAACTGTGGGCAATAGTATTACTACAGTTTTACGAGAAACAGTACGTTTAGGCTTACGCACGGCTAACGCCAAAACCCGCTCACTGAGCTACAGCCTATTCTAGCAGACGATCAGAATTTGGATCAAACATCCAGGGTCTCTCACAAGATCCGTGCCTGCTGATAAAAGGCAGGCTGTCAAAGGTCGTGTTCACAACCAACTCTTGTTATTCACGCAATTGGAAACGCAGCTAAACCTCTTGGAAAACAATAACCAGAAAAGAAACTATTCTTCAAAATGAGTGACATAAGCAATACCATAATAAAAATGTTATGCATATGAAAATAGATGAAAAAATACTTAAACGCATAGAAACATATAAACGTACATTTATAAACATATGCGTGTGTGTTCGTGTTTGTGTCTTCGAATGTGTGTATATACAGACATTTATTTATTTATTATTATATCACAAATGATGAACAAAACGTTGTTCGTTACAGCTTTCAGCCTGCTCGCTCTTTTCTGCGAGAGTAACAAGGGAGCGTCTGTAGGTCGGTTCAGAACAACTTTTTTCAGGACGGAGGCTTCCTTTCTAAAGTATCAGATTTTCTAAACGTCTCATTATTGAAAGATATGTACATATATATGGGTACATATACGCATGTATGTATGTATGTATGTATGTATGTATGTATGTATGTATGTATGTATGTATGTATGTATATAAAGAGAGAGAGAGAGAAGAATCAGAACACAGGTGTGGCATTTTTCGTATTATACAGCCCTTACCCCGTGTTCTTTGTGTCAGTGTCTGTCTCCCCATTACCGATTGACAAACGGCGTTGATGTGTTTATGTCCCCGCAAGGCAGTAGTTCGGCAAAACTAACCGATAGGACAAGTACCACGTGAGTCGTGGCATCGATTCATTTGACTAAAGAAATTCTTCAAAGTGGTGCCCCACTAGTCTAATGACAAAAATAAGTACAAGATAAAAGATAAAGGATAAAAGCTATGTGGGGGGGGGCGTAAAGCCTCTATATATCTCTAAGTATGGATCTACACTTGGAAAATTTCTCTCTGATGCTGAAGTCCGGGCAAGTTTTTTTTTTTTTATGGATGACATAATGCCTCCAATCTTGTTCATGTCTGTGACAATACAATGTTGTTCCAGTGCTTTTGCTGGCGTTGCTGCCGTTATAATGCAAAGAACTGCAACTGACGATGCAACTTATATCCTCCGAATCTCTAACTATTCTGCTCATCCTCCGGTCTAGTTAATAGTACTTTATTTATCGAACCCAAAATGATTAAAAGTGGGGTTTGATCTCACAACGCAGATGTTCAAAACAAATATTGCCTGGCATATTTTCCGATGCTTTGAAGATTCTGTCAATTCACCACTTTTCATGTACACACACACACACACACGCACACACACACACACACGCACACACACACACATACACACACACATACTTACATACATGCACATAGATATAGAACCTTTGTTGATTGCTTCTTAATTTGTTTTCTGTGTTTCAGACAAATGAAATAGCACTAACGGTGTTATTTAGATGAAGTTCTTATACTAAGAGTGAGATCATATTTGCAGCTGGCGGTTTACCAATTTCTCTTATCGGGATTTCATTTTTTCCAGTCAGGTGTCTCACGCGTCTCTGTATGTCAGCGTAAATGAGCACACACACACACACACACACACACACACACATGCATAAGTATACACACACAGAGACAAATATAGTACGTAAAGAGAGTATTAGTGAAATCCAGGCAATATATATGAAGGTGTGCTGAAAAGTTCCTGACCTTGGATGAAAGAAAATACAGGAGGATCACTTATATTATAATGGACCATTATAATTGTCATATTATAATGGTCATTATAGTATGTTGTATATAACTATAAAATATGTCCTTATCTCTATCTTTCAATATAGCTCATCGCTTCTAAAGCAAACTTTGTTTACTTTCATCGTAGTTTGAATTTAACATCAGCGTCTTATAAGCTAGATTTATAAGTTTAGAAATTGCAGATTATTTTCTCGGTGGGCAGTTTAGCTTAATGGTAAAGCACTTTGACCGGTAATCACAGGGATGTGAGTTCAAGTCTCATGACTGGCCACTGGTAAATTTTTCTGAAAAATATGGATATTATATTCTGTTAGCATTATTCTGCGTTTGAGAATAAATTATTTCCTTATCTGTATCTTTCAATATTTCTCAACACTTCTAAAGCAAACTTTGTTTACTCCCATCGTAGTTTGAATTTAGCTATAAAATAAATTTTGTGGCCGTACAAGTCCCCATACTCTTTATAATCATTAATGTTAATATATACTCCAGACACCCTTTACTGTCCAGCGTAGGACACACGGAATTACCTAAAGGAAGAATTCATGGAGTGACTAACAAACAATTGTAGACACAGATGCTGGATACTTATCGTTGTGGTTAACCATTAACTAGAACTCAACGGAGAGCTAACACAGTATCATCCCAGACAATATATCCCTCCAAACTCATATTTATACATACATACATACATACATATATATATATATGTAAACATAATTAAGGGATCAGCAAACATTTGCTTCACCACATACCGAAGTTCAGAAATAGCAGCTAAAAAAGCTGAGACTCCAACAGATAGCAGCTTTTTTAGCTGCTATTTCTGAATTTCGGTATGTGGTGAAGCAAATGTTTGCTGATCCCTTAATTATG
>NC_069000.1:31362398-31364275 GCF_001194135.2 Octopus bimaculoides | reverse complement strand
TATATATATATATATATATATATATATATATATATATTGCAAACTGGTAAACTGGTGCTGTTGTATAACGGTGTGATGCAATGGAACAATTTGCTCCTTTTTGATCCAAAAGTTAAAATTCAGCTGCCCCCAAATAGAGATGTTTTAAATAAGTACCAGACATAAATTTGAACTGGGGTCTTTTACAATGAGTAAAAACCGTCTAAACGCTATGTACAAACATGAACGCCAAAATATTCTCTAAAACTAGTCATGGAAGGGAAAATAAATATATATTACATCATCCTAAATTGGAAAGCTTTTACGATGCAGAATAAATTCGAAGAAATATAAAACAAATTAGGAAAAATATAAAGTAAATGGAAGTAGAACTAAAATAGAGGAAAATTTTTCAAGAAATTCATGTTATGAAACAATAGGCAAACAAAAGCGTATTGATATCTCAAGAAATTATGATATAATTATGTGTTATAGCTATCATATAATGAGGTATTAAAAATATATATACGTACACTAAGTTATGATTGTAGTTGAAATAGTTGCTGCGCACTGAAAAAAATATACTACACCACTTTTTAATTACCATAGTGACAAAACCATTATTTTAGGAAAAAAATATTAAGCAATAAAAACAGGCAATGTATGTCTGTACGCGTGTGTGCGTGTGTGTATGTTAGTGTGTGAATGAGAGAAATTGTCGGTATATATATGTGTGAGAATATAAGTGTGTGTATGAATGTACAGAGTTTTATATTACGTTAAACACAAATATACACACACATATTATATACACATGTGTAAGTGCGCACGCGTGTATGAATATATGCGTATATTATATAAGATTCAATAATATATATATATATTTATATATAAGCGAAGGTGAATTTATATATGTATCATATATTATAGTTTTATACGATTGTATGCAAATATGTGAGTATGTAAATTTGAGTTTATAAAATAGTGGAAATGTACGCCGTAAGAGAGTAGAATATAAACATTTCATAGAGAATGAGACTGTTTACCCTTATAGACGCCAGAGAAACACATTTTGCCGCCTTTTACGTAATAAATTTGTTATTGGTTATATTTATATCTAAAATATAGATGGACATCAAATAATGGATGAAATGAGTATAATTACTTACACATATGTAAACACAGACATTTTAACTGTTGCACAATACAAAAAGGCCAAGGGATGTATGTGTATGTGACGGTGAAATTCTATATAGCCATCTATGTGCATAACAATATAAGCCATTATGTATATATGCATATAATATAGATCCACGTGGCTTAGTGGTTAGGGTGTTACACTCATGATTATAAGACTGTGGTTTCCATTCTGAGCGACGTGTTGTATTCTTGAGCAAAGCACTTCATTTCACGTTGCTCCAGTCCACGCAGTACATACGGTTCTCTTGCATGTACCTGGTGTACCCTTATCAGAGTGGTAGTCATGATGGGTATATTGGGCTTCGTATATTTGTACTCCATTGCCACTTTGATGGCATGTGCTGCTCTCTCACTCAATAATAATAATAATAATAATAATAATAATAATAATAATAATATTTTTAAAAAAGGATTGACGTAACTCTTCACGAAGGTAAATAGTGAAGACGAAGAGTGCGATTTTAGATGTTTTATTTTTTGAACAATATTTCGACAGAACGTCTGTCTTTCTCAAGTTCAAACCAAAAGGTGATTGAAAATTCAAAATTTCAGAATTGGCGGCTGAGGAAATGTTTGTTTGAAACTGGGATATTATTAAAAAACTGACAAAAGCTGATGGTGTCATTCTATCAACGTATGGACGCTGGTTACTCACGTTCATAGTTTACGTTTGGTTTCTGAAATTTTGAATTTTCAAT